>NW_011334820.1:37329-69490 GCF_000735185.1 Notothenia coriiceps
GGGGGGGGCTACAAGGATCTGTTTGGGGTTTGGAGCAGGACACTTCAGAGACATGTCCTTAGTAACAGCTGGAAGAGAGGGGGGGGCTACAAGGATCTGTTTGGGGTTTGGAGCAGGACACTTCAGAGACATGTCCTTAGTAACAGCTGGAAGAGAGGGGGGGGGCTACAAGGATCTGTTTGGGGTTTGGAGCAGGACACTTCAGAGACATGTCCTTAGTAACAGCTGGAAGAGAGGGGGGGGGCTACAAGGATCTGTTTGGGGTTTGGAGCAGGACACTTCAGAGACATGTCCTTAGTAACAGCTGGAAGAGAGGGGGGGGGCTACAAGGATCTGTTTGGGGTTTGGAGCAGGACACTTCAGAGACATGTCCTTGTATCAGACCTATAATATATGCCTAACATAGTATAATAGGAGACCTTTGAAAGAAGTCAGCCTGTTGTGAGAATGAATTCCTAAAGTAACGTCTAAATGATTCAGAAGGAAGTGGATTCATTGGGTTATTTGTCCTCTCAGCCGGTGTCGGTCCTCGAGGACATCAGCGACCAGACGGCTCCGGAGAGCCAGAGCGCCACCTTCCAGTGCCGCCTGCGCATCAACTACCCCGAGATCTGCCTCACCTGGTACAAAGGCACGCAGAAGCTGGAGGCCGGAGACAGGTACGACATCGGCAGCGAGGGTGAACGCCACTTCCTGAACATCAAGAAGTGCTCGGGCCAGGACCAGGGCAACTACCGGGTGGTGTGTGGACCGCACATATCCAACGCCAAGCTCACCGTCACAGGTACGCACTCACTTCCTGTCCACAGAGAGACCGGCCACTTCCTGTCTGTAGCGGTTTTTCACCACCTGGTGAGCCGTACTGAGCTGACCCCCACTGACCTCTTTACCTGTGTGTGCCTGTTTATTCTGGATGTGTTCCTGAGTTGTTCGTCCTCTTTATTCTGGATGTGTTCCTGAGTTGTTCGTCCTCTTTATTCTGGATGTGTTCCTGAGTTGTTCGTCCTCTTTATTCTGGATGTGTTCCTGAGTTGTTCGTCCTCTTTATTCTGGATGTGTTCCTCTTCACTCTGCCTTTATATCAAGTGTGTATTTGGCTTGACTTGGTTCCTCTTAATCCGTCTGTATCTGCTTCCTTTAGCTTCTTCCTCTTGCCTTTGTTCCTCGTTACCCTGTGTTTGCTTGTGTTAAGTGTTTCTCTCGACCCCCCTCTGGGCCTCATGATCAAACCCCTCTCTTATGACCCGGGTGGTTCAGGGGAACAGATCCAGTTCACCAAAAGCATCCGGAGCATCGAAGTGAGCGAGCGCCATCGCGCCACCTTCGAGTGCGAGCTGGGTTTCGACCACGCCTCCGTGGCGTGGTACAAAGGATCATGGGAGCTCAGCGAGAGCCCGAAGTACGAGTTCAGGACGGATGGCCGCCGCCACTTCATGACCATCGTCAACGTGACAGCGGAGGACGAAGGTCTGTCCTAAAAAGCAGAAATCTGACCATTAATATAGATTCATTTCATATTGAGAGGGTCAAATGTTTCTATTTAATCACCTTATGAAGCCCTTTCTCCACTTCCTGTTCAAACCCTTATGTCTCAATTCCTCAGGTTTAGCGCTATCAGCTTTTGTAGACAGGGAGTTTAATTAGAGATCATCCACAGCCACACTGCAAGTCCTCTGTTAATGAGTAACCACATATTGCTAATCTAAATAGTGAGTTTCATGCCTGGAAAAACTGTTAATAACTAAATAACAGTTTGTATAAAACCTTAAAAACAGTTTATTTGGCAAGTAAAGGTTGATAAAGCTGGGGTTATAGCAATTACACTGGACACAGGAAGCGCCAACACATAATAAGACCTGGTGGTCACTGTGTGGAGGTCACAGTTCAAGGTTAGTTCAGTTTATTTCTATAGCACATTTTAAGACACAGAGGCAATTCAAAGTGCCTCACATTGAACACATTATAATACAAAAATATAAAAAATACACAAACAAAAAAAAGCGATAAAATAATGGTTTCAGCTAAAAGTGCAATTATAAGGCACGGTTAAAGGAGACATAGATATTATAGTGAAGTGAGATGTTATAGCAGAAAGAGATGTGGTAATAAATGATGGTGTTATCTCTGTAGGCGTGTACTCGGTCATCGCTCGGGTCGACGCTCTGGGTGAAGCTCGCAGCTCGGCCGAGCTCTTCCTGTCGGGCCGAGGTCCGTAAACACAAACGCTATCTTTAGTTTGAATTGAAGTTAAGTAATGAAACGCTCTAACTTCATGTTGTCTCCGCAGAGGTGGGCTTAGGCAGCGCCCCTCAGGGTGAGTACTTTCAATAAATACAGGCAGTCAAACTTCCTCCCCTTTAATTACAAACTGAAAGAGATGAACGGTCCTCGCTTTAGGCCTTCAAATGTTCAATCATTTGGTGGGTTTGTATTTATTTGTATTATTTAACAGAATACGCTTATGATATAAAGAGTATCCACAAATAATTGGGTATTGCAATCTGGTCTAAATAATATTTAACGTGAAAGTGCAAAATATATAAAATATATTGATTATTAAAGCGAGGCTGATTGGTTCAAATAACTCTGACTTGTATTTTGAAAGGGAGGAACTGTGGACTTTTACTCTGGCTTCAAACAGTCTGAAGATCTAATTAAAGGAGATGTTGTGAGTTAATATTAATGGTGCTGTTCGACCCACAGACGTCCCCGACTCCCTTCAGTTCCCCGGCGCTGCCTCTCTGTTCGTTAGAGGTGAGACTTCCTGTCTCTCTTATAACTCTTTATATACCAATATAAAACATATTCTCATTAATATCTTCTTCTGCCAAAGACTCCTCTCAGTCTTATCTCTACGAAGAACGGACAGTGACAGGTACAGCAGATATTCATTTATAATATTTAACCATGAGTACTAACGGTTTATGAAGACTCCATCCTAAATTAAAAAATATTCTTCTGTATCATTACTGTCATCCATCATCAACTCAAACTCCTTCCATCGTGTGAACCCTTTAACAACCGTTAACAATCAGTGAACCCGTTAACAACCGTTAACAATCAGTGAACCCGTTAACAATCGTTAACAATCAGTGAACCCGTTAACAACCGTTAACAATCAGTGAACCCTTTAACAACCGTTAACAATCAGTGAACCCGTTAACAATCAGTGAACCCATTAACAATCGTTAACAATCAGTGAACCCTTTAACAATCAGTGAACCCTTTAACAACCGTTAACAATCGTTAACAATAAGTGAACCCGTTAACAATCAGCGAACCCGTTAACAACCGTTAACAATCAGTGAACCCGTTAACAATCAGTGAACCCGTTAACAACCGTTAACAATCAGTGAACCCGTTAACAATCAGTGAACCCGTTAACAATCAGGTGAACCCTTTAACAATCAGTGAACCCTTTAACAATCAGGTGAACCCGTTAACAATCAGGTGAACTCGTTAACAATCAGTGAACCCTTTAACAATCAGGTAAACCCTTTAACAATCAGTGAACTCTTTAACAATCAGTGAACCCGTTAACAATCAGGTGAACTCGTTAACAATCAGTGAACCCGTTAACAATCAGGTGAACTCGTTAACAATCAGTGAACCCTTTAACAATCAGGTGAACTCGTTAACAATCAGTGAACCCATTAACAATCAGGTGAACTCGTTAACAATCAGTGAACCCGTTAACAATCAGTGAACTCGTTAACAATCAGTGAACTCGTTAACAATCAGTGAACTCGTTAACCATCAGGTGAACCCTTTAACAATCAGTGAACCCTTTAACAATCAGTGAACTCGTTAACAATAAGGTGAGCTTTTTAACAATCAGTGAACTCGTTAACAATCAGGTGAACCTTTTAATAATCAGTGAGCCCTTTAACAATCTTTAATATTTGTTAATGATCGTGTGAACCGGTTTGCAGAAATGTAATAATTCCTTCCTGTCGCAGAAGAAGATTATCTGCAACCTGAATCTGTAAATTGCAACATTAAGATCTTTCATTTTAAACAAGTTTTAATAAGATTAAAATCCATTTCTAATTTGTTTTTAATCCAGGATTAGTTGAGACTGAATCCAGATATCAGACCTCAGTCTTAACATTCATTAAACAATTACATATATGTTCTGGACCTAATCTCATCAATTTCAATTACAAATGTAATTTCAAATAAATTAGGAATTGATTTAGATGAAAGTCTGAATGTATTGTGTTTGTGATTAAATCTGGAAAATAAGACTGTTAGTCTTCTTCTGCACAAACTGCACATCTTTAATTTTCTTGAAATATTATTATCTTTATTATTATTATTATTATTGATTGTGATTATCTTTAACGTGTAGCTGTGGAAAGAGTTGAAGAGACCGCCTCTGTTCGCTTCTCCTCCACAGGTATCAACACTTTATCACACTAAAACTGTCTGACAGCTTTAATTACCTGTATGTCTCTACCTGTCTGTCTGACAGCTTTAATTACCTGTCTGTCCTCTTGTCCTCTGCCTGTCTGTCCACTTGTCTTCTGCCTGTCTGTTGCCAATTTTCTTCGTCCACATACTCTACCTGTCTATCTGACTTCTTTACACACCTGTCTGTCTCTACCTGTCTGTCTCACATCTTTACACACCTGTCTATCTGACTTCTTTACACACCTGTCTGTCTCTACCTGTCTGTCTCACATCTTTACACACCTGTCTATCTGACTTCTTTACACACCTGTCTGTCTCTACCTGTCTGTCTCACATCTTTTCACACCTGTCTGTCTCTAAGTTGGTTTTCCTCCCTGCAGGAGTGAGACAGGCAGTAGAAGAGACAGGCGAGTGGACAGAGACAGGAGACGTGTCTTCAGGTAATGTCCTCTTCACCTGTCTCAATGCTAGAGGCTGTAGACATCAGGCCGCTCGTGGTGTTTGTCCTGAAACGCTTCCTGCTGCTTCTAGAAGCTTCTCTCTTTCCATAGAGTATTCTTATCCTTCTTCCTCTTCCCCCTCTTCTTCCTCCCCCCCCCTCTCCCCCCACAGTGTGTTAACGTTGCCTCTCTTTTCCTCAGTGTCTGAGGTTTTCAGTTCGGAGGATCAGAGATCTTCAGCTGCCTTCAGAGGTATCTGCACATACCGCTTTTATTCTCTTAAATTATACCCACTTCCTGTTTGTCTTTCATGTACTTCCTATTGTTGTTTTGTCTTTATTTAAATCTCTTGATGAGTTCTTGATGTTAGCGTTGATCAGAAATCTGACATGGTGATAATATTTTAAAGAATCTGAAGCGAGGAAGACGAAGGACGAGCCAAGGCGAGGAGACGCCGACCGATCAGCAGGTAACACCCAGACCCATCTTATTCTATATGATTTGATCTTATCTTATTTGATCTTATTTTATTTGATCTTATCTTATTTGATCTTATCTTATTTGATCTTATCTTATTTGATCTTATCTTATGTGATCTTATCTTATTTGTCTGTCCTCTTAGAGTCTTTGTCGGCTCACTGTCTTTACACCAAACCGGAATATGTTAACAAATTAATGAACTTTTTTTTCTCACACATTCAAATTTTACAAGCAGTATTTCAGCATACTATATATATTTATTTATTTACAATGATTTTTTGTTGCTGTCAGTGAAGCTTCATGTTGTTCAAGAGTCTCTGCTGATCTTCCTCAGATGCGTTCAGAGCATCGTCGTCTGTCGGTCGTTCTGTCTGTCCGTTCGTCCGTCTGTTATTAATGTATCTTGATGTTCTGTCTCTTATCCCTTCTTTCTTCACCTCTTCTTTACCTATTTCTCTGTTAACCTTGAAGAACCTGAACAAAAGGTTCTCAGAAAGGTCTCTCCGGAACCTTACCAACCAAAACCTTCAGCCAAGCCAAAGACCACTCCCCCCGAGCCCAGACCGAGGGCGGAGGAACCCAAAGAGCTGAAAACTGAAACTAAAGAAGCCAAGGCTGAAGCAAAGACACCTCAAGAAGCCCCTAAGGCCAGAGGTAAAGTACACTTATTCTTCTGTTCTAGAAAGACGTTCTCTAACCCAGTCTTTCTAGTTGTTGGTTCCATGTTGCTGTGATCTGCAGGTATAACTCTTCAACATGGTTCTTGAGTGTTGATCACTGTTAACCTCTTTAAATGTATTTCATGTATCTGGGGTTTGGGTTTCAGGAGGTTTGGATAGACCTTTGCTGTAATGTTTTGCCGACAAGCTCCAGCTAGTTTCTACAATAATCTTCTGATAAATGTGGAGGAAAACCTTGTAATGTTCTGAAGACAAACCACCCGGCCCTCGAAGGTCTGGGACCGTCTGTGAACTCTTTGACTTGTGTTGTGATGTGTTTCAGTAGCAGCACTCGTTAGAGTGGACTGTAATGTTGTTTGTTACCAGTATGTTATTGAACATATATATATATATATATATATAATGTTCTTTAAAGCCGCAGAACGTCCAAAGCCTGAAGCAGCTGTAGTTCAGCCTCCTGCAGCAAAGGTTACCCCCCCATCAGCAGAACCTGGTCCTGCTAAAGGTACTGAGATCTTTAGAGTCCTTCACTCGTTCAGAGTGTTCTCTTTCACTTAGCCTTGGTCTTCACCTGTTGCTAAACTTTGCATCATGTTCTCTTAAGTGTGGGAAGAACCCAGACCAGAGGAGCCTGTAGTTCAGCCGCCTGCACCAAAGGTTCCTGCCCCCAAGGCTGAAGCTGCTCCAACCAAAGGTACCGAGACGTTCCTCACTGGTCCTTCTTCTGTTTCCTGTTTGTGCTGTTACTCATGTTCAAGTCTGTTTCTCCTGTTCTGCTTTAAATGGAATGTAATCTTTCCGAAATGTCTTCTTTGAATATCTTTGAGCACTCGTTAGAGTGAAACTGGCACTTTTAAAATGCTCTTAATAAGTTAATCATCTTTTGAATTAATGTTATTCAAAGTTCTCTCAGAGCTGAAGACATCTGAAGCTCCAAGACAAATGGAGCCAGAAACACCAGGGAAGGTTCTGGAAGAAACACAGAGGGTTCCTGAAGCACCAAAGAAGGTTCCTGAAGTGCCAAAGAAGGTTCCTGAAGCACCAAAGAAGGTCCCAGAAGAACCAAAGAAGGTTCCTGAAGTGCCAAAGAAGGTCCCAGAAGAACCAAAGAAGGTTCCTGAAGTACCAAAGAAGGTTCCTGAAGCACCAAAGAAGGTCCCTGAAGTACCAAAGAAGGTTCCTGAAGCACCAAAGAAGGTCCCAGAAGAACCAAAGAAAGTTCCTGAACTGCCAAAGAAGGTCCCAGAAGAACCAAAGAAGTTCCTGAAGCACCAAAGAAGGTCCCAGAAGAACCAAAGAAGGTTCCTGAAGCACCAAAGAAGGTCCCAGAAGAACCAAAGAAAGTTCCTGAACTACCAAAGAAGGTTCCTGAAGCACCAAAGAAGGTTCCAGAAGAACCAAAGAAGGTTCCTGAAGCACCAAAGGAGGTCCCAGGAGAACCACAAAGGTCTCCAGTGGCACACAAAATGGTTTCTGAAGCACCACCACAAGTCTTGGAAACACCAAAGCAAACTCTTCCGGCTCAAAAGCCTCTGCAACCAGGTAGACAAATCTGAACCTCTTATTAACTAATCCTTCTTCATCTTGGTCTTCTAACTCGGTATTCTTATGTATTACTATTCTTATCCATTAGCTAAAAGTTGATGTGTGTTCTGTCATGTGTGGCGACATGTTGCATCATATCAGTTATCAACACAGTAAACAAAGGGAGATACCACAGGAAACAACAGCTCCAGCTAATGTGCATCACTGTTTTGTAGTTTGACTTATTGTATTAATTTGTTCCAGGATCTAGATTAGTTTATTCCTTCTAGAGAAGTACTAGTCGATGTAGAGAGGCAGTAATTCACTACACTTAGGCTCGCATCAGAATACATGTCACACTGAAGTCTGTGTTTCTGTGTCTTGATGGTTCTTGTCTTGTGTCTTTCTCTTGGCCACCGCTCCATGGTGCAAATCTTCAATCTTGGGTGAAATCTTAAAAATAACAGTTCCTCAGATGAGGGATCTTAAGGAAACAACAGACACGTTTGAAGACAGCAGGGAGTCGTCTGTGAGGACGCTTCAAGTAGAGAGAATCTCTCTGACAGAGGAAGTCAGGACGTATGAGATGGCAGTGGAGGTGAGGGAGTCGGTGGTAGAAAAACGAGAAATAAGACAGCAGAAAAGGGACGAGGTTTCTTCAGGATACAACCGGGGTCAGCAAGTCGAAGAGCCAGAATATGAGGTTGAAAAACCAGAAGACCAAGTGTTGAACCAGACAGAAGAATTGTCTTCTAGGTCTGTCCCTCCTACCCTAAAGAAGACTGAACATTTTCCATCAGGAAGAGAACACACGACTCCACCTGAAGTAACTCGTCCCACGAAGCAAGAAGTTATTCCTCCTGACACTGGATCCACATCCCAAAAAGAGGTACCGTCCTACAAGAAAACTCAACAGAAAAAACTTGTGGAAGCTGACGTTGTAGTTGCACCGGTACACTATGAAGACATTGAAGAACTGCAAATGGAGGATCTTGTTAAACCCAAAACCTCTTCTACATCTAAAGAAGTCACTGCCCCAAAGAAGCCTAAAGAAGTCGCTGTTTCGAAACAAGCTATGAAAGAAAGAACCATTCCTCTTGAACATGACACACCCCAAGTCCCAACTCAAACCACTCCTTCTCCTCCCAAAAAGGAAGTCATGATTACTAGGAAGATGGAAGGAATCTGTGTCCGTCTAGAAGATGTTGTACCTCTGGAAAAACCGACCCCTGTGTCTGCAGACAAGTCCTTTGAAGAAGAACTGATTCCAGCAACAGGATCCGTACCAGCAAGCACAGAAGTGTCCTGCCCTGCACCAGTTTGTACCCCTCCGCCTGAGAGAGCAGTCTACCTTGAGAAAGACATTTCACCACCAAAAGAAGCTGTTTTGCCTACAGAGAAGACGTCTCCTAAACTTCCCAAAGCTTCTCCTGAAGAAGTGACTCCATACAAGAAACCTATCACTAAACCTGAGGTGGCTCCAAGTAAAACACCTGAAGTCCCACCACAGAAGAAGACTGTCACTAAACCTGAGGTGGCTCCAAGTAAAACACCTGAAGTCCCACCACAGAAGAAGACTGTCACTAAACCTGAGGTGGCTCCAAGTAAAACACCTGAAGTCCCACCACAGAAGAAGACTGTCACTAAACCTGAGGTGGCTCCAAGTAAAACACCTGAAGTCCCACCACAGAAGAAGACTGTCACTAAGCCTGAGGTGGCTCCAAGTAAAACACCTGAAGTCCCACCACAGAAGAATGAACCTCCTCTCCCTGAAGAAGAAGCTCTTGTCTTTAAAACACCTGCTTCCCTGGCACAAACAGTATTCACCCCCGAGGTGGATTCTGCCAAAGAAGTAAGAAGCTCTCCAAGAGAAGATGATGAAAAAGCAAAGAAGAGCGAACAACAAACTCTTCAGACAGGTATTCTTATTAGAGCCGCGAAGGCTCGTGATCGCCATAAGATCAACCCTCTTAAAGAACCTCACATGTACACACACATGATATCACTGATGGTACACATTACACTAATGATCACAGTCAGCCTTCCTCGTCCATTGTCTCTGTAACGTGTTTGTGTGTCAGTACTTTGGTTCGCCACTAAAGAACCTCTCTTGGTCTATTTCCCTCTTCTCCCTGTTTGTGTTTTTGTCTTCTTGATTGACCATGTTTTTTCTTGGTCGTAATCTTGGTATGTTGTATTCCCAAAGTGTCTCCCCCAGAGGAGAGGAAGCCAGCTGCACCTTTATCTCCTGCAGCCGCTGCTCCTCCTGCAGGTAGTCACTAAATACTGCTGGCTCATCAAGAGTCTGTTTCCTCTTCTGTTTGTGTTCTTCTTCTGTATTTCATGTTGTGAACTGTTCCTGTCACTGCTATGTTTCCACCAACTGTTGTCTTGGTCTTGACCTTGGCGTCTTGTATTCCCAAAGTGTCTCCCCCAGAGGAGAAGAAACCATCTGCACCTGCAGCTCCTGCACAGAAGGTTGCTCCTCCTGCAGGTATACTCCTTCTTCAGTATGTTGTTGTGAGCTAAATGTCCGTCTGTTGTCTTCTGAGCTGACTGATCACCCTCAGTCTCATCTTGCATCTGTCTGTCCTTCATTGACCCTGTTCTTGTGTTGGTCATGATCTTGGCATCTTGTATTTTAAAGCGTCTCCCCCAGAGGAAAAGAAACCATCTGCACCAAAGCCTGCAGCTCCTGCAGCTAAAGTCACTCCTCCTGCAGCTAAAGTCACTCCTCCTGCAGCTAAAGTCACTCCTCCTCCAGCTAAAGTCACTCCTCCTGCAGCTAAAGTCACTCCTCCTGCAGGTAGTTCTTTCACCTTTGCACATCTGTCTTCTGTTTGTGTTGTATCTGGAGACCTTTCATGTTTTCTGATTCCTCTCTGTCTGTGCACTCTTAACATCTTGAATCTGTTGAATGTCTTTTGTTCGTGACCTTTGGTATCTTGTGCTCCTAAGTGTCTCCTCCAGAGGAAAAGAAAGTGTCTGCACCAAAGACTCCAGCAGAAAAAGTGGTTCCTCCAGCAGGTAGTTCTTCTGTGTGTCCTTTATGTTGTTTGTCCTCTCTTGGTCTAAATTCTTTAACTGTCTGGTTAGTTCAGTTTTGTCAGTATCTTGTTGACCAGATCTTTGCCAGTGATTTAATCAAGTTGGCGTTCTTGTAGCTCAAGTTTCACCGGTGGCCAAGACACCCTCCCCACCGGGCGTACAGGCCTCTCCAGCAGCCTCTCCGCCTGAAGGTAACACCTCTTCTGTAGCTCTCATCTATGTTCAATATGTTTATGATGATCTCTTCTGTTTGTCTCCGGCTTTAAAGCGTTTCTTATGTGACGCTTCAGTCTTCATAAAAGGAAATCTGAGCCTTGATTGTAGAAATGCCTTTAATGTCTAGTTCTGTCTTTAACTGGCAACCTACTGTTTGTTTAATTCAAGTGTTTCAAATTAACTATACATGTTAAAAGAGTCCAAATAACCTTAAAAAAAATCTCTTAACTTTTGTACGAAAATACAAAAGCATGCCACACTTTCTTAACTCCAGTCCGTCTGAAAAAATACATTAACCTTCTTTTGTTTGTATTGTGTTGACTTGTTTCTATCTCTTTTAAATTATTGCAGACAAGGGACCAGTTTCAGCACCTGGACCAACTACAGGTATACATCCTGCCATATTAGTTATTCGCTTATAAACAACCAACACATCTCTTGTTTTACATGTTGAAGCGGTGTGAGTCCTGTGTTGTAAAGTGGCAGATGAAATGTTGAGTTCCCTGTTTGTGAATGTATTTACTACCTCAACCACAGTGACGGCTCTTAAGCAAAAGGGTAAGATCCCTGTTCAGGAGACAAAAACCCCTGAATCTCCTAAGTTGAAGAGTAGGGTTCTCAGAGGACCCAAAGAGAAGGAGCCGGAGCTGGAGGTCGTTAAGTTGAAGAAGGTCCCGGTGAAACCTCCAGAGCCTGAGAAACAGGTCGAAACCCATAAAGCAGAAGTGACAAAGCTCCAGGACGTAGAACTGGCGGTTCACGGACTTCACGAGAGAGATGATCGAGACATAATCACCCTCGGGAGGACCGAGCGAGTCTTCACCGCGGAGGAGCAGACGGCAAAGTTAGGCCAGTTTGAGGAAGCTGAGAGGGTAACAGTTACAGTGAAAACAACAGAAAAAGTAGGATGGACAAGAACTCCAAAATCTCAAAAAGAGGAAGAACCTGAGGTGCCAAAGGTTGAGAAGAAGAAAATAACCAAACTGCCAAAGGCTGATGAAAAGAAAGACTCAACCAAACTGAAACCCTTTGAGAAATCAGGGAAACCAGAAGAAGAACCGCACAGGATCCAGTTGAAAAAGGTGCCAACTAAGCCCAAAGAGCCAGAGAAGGAGGTCATAACTCAAAAATGTGAAGTGACGAGGCATTATGATTCAGAGCTGAGCGTTCAGAAACTTCGCCATCGAGAGGATCGAGAGCTGCTAACGGTGGTAAGGCCTGAACGAGTCTTTACCGCCGCTGAAGACTCGCCTGACTCGGGTCACATGGAGGAGCCGGAGGAACTTGAGACAGAAGATGAGAAGTCCAGATGGACCCGAACCCCTAAAGCACCAAAAGAGGAAGAACCAGAACCAGATTTTTCTAAAAAGAAAATAAAGAAGTTGCCAAAGAAAGGTGAGGAGCAAGAAGCAGTGACTTTGAAACCTTTTGAAAAACCTAAGAAACCTGAAGCCCCTGAACCGGCCAAATCTATGGAAGAAGCCGAGGCAAAGACAGAAAGTGAACGCACTCCATACAAGAGAGTCGAGACGCCTCAGATAGATCAACCTGCAGCTGCGATAAAACACAGCGAAGACCAACCCGCCAACTCGAGTCCAGAAGTCACTGCTGACGTCGGCGAAGACCAGGTCATGTTGAAGCCTTTCACCAAGCCTAAAGAGAAGCCAGAGAAAGCGTCCGAGGAAGAGAAAAAGAAACCTGTGGATACAAAGGTACCCCGTCGAGCTCTAAGTGAGGAAACTCCTAAAGATCTTAAGAAAGTAGAAAAGACTGCAAAACCCCAAAAGGATGATGAGAAAGAGGAAGCTGCTCCAGACAGGAAGGCCAGTCCACCGGGGAAGAAAGAGACCCCACAGAAACCAGCAGACATCTTAAAGAAAGGTGTCGAGCTCAAAAAGACTCACTCGCCAAGAGCCGCTAAAGATAAGGTAGTTGAAGAAAAACCTGTCAAACCTATCGAGCAGCTGAGGAAGGCCGAGCTGAGGAAGACTCCATCACCTAAGGTGGAAAAAACGATTTCACCTAAAGACTCAGTTGAAGCTGTCACGCTCAAAAAGACCCCGAGGAAAACCCCACCGGAGGAAGCTCCCGGTAGAGGAAGGATCCCGCTGGGGAAGGAGGTTTCCCCCGGGGCCGTGCAGATGCAGAAGGTTCCCACCCAGCCGGAGGAGGAGGTGTTTGAAGAGGAGGCGGAGGTGAAGGAGGGCGAGGAGGAGGACGAGGCCTGGGGCTGGGAGCTGGTCCCCCCCGAGGACTGGGAGGGTGAAGCGGAGGACGGGGAGCGGCAGACTCCCGGCATGCCAGGCGCCAGACGAGGTGAGACCAAGGCCGACGTCTGAGGACTCTGGAGCCCCTTCATCCATCTCAAAACTCATCTAATCCTCATCACGCCATCTGCAGCTTATGTATTCATCCGCCATTCTTCCACCGAGACACTGTCATTTCATGTCTGTCCTCAATGTGTTCATCATGTCCTCCACCCATGTTTGTCTTCATCTTGTCCCAAGGGGAATTGTTAGTTTAAACTGGAGCAAAACTTTTGGAAGATGAAGAATTGAAATTGAGATACCAAAAGATCAGACCACTAAAACCAGTTTTCGATTCCCATCCCTACTCCATTAATACTCATCTTCATCCTATTCATCTCAGTGATGTCCATCATATAATGTCTGTCCTCAATGTGTCTTCATCATGTCTTTCACAACAACTAGTACCTTTCTAGTTTGTCGTTTTCCTGCATCGTCCATTCATGTTAGTCTTCATCTTGTTCCATTCAGGGATGGGAACTTGGAAGAAGCACTTCTCAATTCCCGTCCCCGCTCCCATTATTCTTTCATCCGTGAATATCTACTCCATCTTCTTCATCCTCTTCATCTCTGTGCAGTCCTCATGTTGTCTTTCCAATATTACCTTAACTTCAGCTTATAGTTTTTTGCATATTCTTTCATCTTGTGGTCCTATTATTCTGTCCATCTCTGTCCTCTTCACTGTGAAATGTCCTTTCAATGTTCTCATGTCTGTGAATGTGTACATCTTAGTCTTGGTTTCTGCTGGATCATCAGAGGAACTCTAAACTCCTCTTGTTGTCTCTTGTTCAGATGGAAAACCATCAGAGGAGGCGCCAAAGGGCCGAGGCCGAGGACTCGGGGGTATGAACTGATATAAAGTAGTTCATTTACTAACGTTTGCTCTTTGGGTGTTTTCTTGTCTGTCCTTTCTTACAAAACCTAATGTGTTTGTGTGTTCAGCTTTTCATCTTCTGGCCTCAAACTTTTTCTACGTAAATCTGTCGAGTGCGGACAGATTTAAAATCTTGTTGTCTTTGAGGGAAACCTCTTGTACGTCTGTTACTGTAGAGGTATCAGGAAGTAGTATCACATACCCAATCACCAGGTATCTTTACATTCATACACTATCGGGCTGCAACATAAGATAGACAGAAAAAACAACCTTCAACTATTCGATCATTTAATGATTTGAGAGTCATTTTAAAGTTTGAAATGAAAGTCTGTTTTCACTTTCTCAACTCTTTAGACATTCAAACAAATCACATCGGACTGAGAATTTTTGATGGCCTTTTTCTGATATTTTCTGATGTTTTATAGCCTAATATAAGCCATCATTAGAGGCAGCTCTACCACACTGATATCAGCCAATAGAAACACTGCATTTGGCTGAAATCAAGGTTTATATTGTCCTTATTTTCTGCAATAGCATAGGTAGGTATTTAGCTTCTCCATCTTCCTCTTTGTGTTGTTTGCGTGGTTTGTTGTTTATGTTGTTGTGTTCTTTGGTAACCCTGTAGCAGCTCAACAGAGTGACTATATGCTTCAGAATCTTTACCCTAACCCTGTTTTATGTTACTTCCACTGATTGACGTCTTACCTACGGTAAGCTCAGTGTCTTCAAGCCTTCCCTCTGTGTGAAGTCTGATGTGAGTAAGTAACATTGTGTCTGTGGCCTTGCAGCGAGACAGACCCCGTCTCCCGGTGATGCCGGCAGAGGCCGCGGCCTGAAGTCCGGAGGAAGAGGCCCGACCCCCCCGGAGGATCCCTTCGGAGGGTTCAAGCTGAAGGCGGTGCCTCTGAAGTTTGTGAAGAAGATCAAGGACATCTTGCTTCTGGAGGCCGAGTCCATCGGATCCTCCGCCGTGTTCGAGTGCGAGGTGTCGCCCTCCACCGCCATCACCACCTGGATGAAGGACGGCACCAACCTGCGCGAGGGCCCCAAGCACAAGTTCACCGCTGACGGCAAAGACCGCAAGCTGAACATCATCGACGTGCAGCTGTCGGACACCGGCGAGTACACCTGCGTCGCCAAGAACGCCGGCAAGGAAATCACATGCACCGCCAAGCTGGTGGTGGAAGGTAAACACAGATTCAATAGAGGATGACCTGAGGTTGTTTCTGTCTGCAGCCCAGGGCCCTCAGGGGCTGGACCTACTTTATGATGCCGTTAGGCCTCAGCACACCTTACACACGGCTCAGGGAGCTGACTTTAGGTCTTTTAATGAAGCGTTGTGAAATTGAAACTTAAATAGTACTACTTAAACTGTAATACTAAAAGAAAAGACAATAACTTAGAGCAATAAACATTATTACATACATTTCCAGTGCAATAAATCGATTCAAACAAGCCAGACTTTTGTAAGAGCAAGAAAAACATTTGAGTTTTCAGTTTGAGAGATCTGTAGACTTATGTAGAAGTATGGAATATGAATCTTCAGCATCCATCCAACAACACAAACATAAGTAAATAAACATCATGTGCAGCGAGGCGGGGGTCGTTAAGGTCTTCACGACCCCCGCCTCGCTGCACATTATTCCGCTTGTTACATGGCCACAACTACATAAACCAACAACTTGACTCCATATACTGATTGAAAATGATTTTATTGACTTAAAAATCGTCGATCGTCCGTCTTCTTCCGCGGTTCCCGTTAGTGTTTACTTCCTGTCTGTGTTGTTCCGGTGATTTCTCTGAAGTTGCTGTCTTTTAACCTCTTTTCTTGATCCTCCTCAGCAGCGGTCATTATTTTGGTTAGCAGTCTGTTATCAAGTATCAACAACCTCTGACAGGTCCAAATTGACCAATCACAATCGAGTATTGAACTAGGCCGTGTAATAAGGCTAAATAAAGGTTGCAGAAGATGTTAAATGTCTGTCTAAACAAAACACCTACAGATTGTACCTTCTCAAAGACTGAGGTATATCAACGTTTGCAGCCTTCTACAACAAAAAGGTGTCTGAACTGAAACTCACAGTAACTGTCCAAACAGGACGTGTGTCCACCACTAGAGGGCGCTGTACTGCAGTAAAATCATCTTGAGATAACATTGTATTTAAAGTGTGCTATATAAATGAAATGTTATTATATTATTATTATTAGTAGTAATAAGCAGACAGGACAGTGTGTGAGAGGCAGTGCATGCAGTCTGGTAACAGGTGTATTTGTGCAGAGCTGCCGGTGAAGTGGGTGAAGGATCTGGAGCCGGAGACCTCCTGCATCAAGAGCCAGCCCATGTACCTGACCTGCGAGCTGAACAAGGAGCGCGAGGTGGTCTGGAAGAGGAACGGGGCGCTGCTGAAGAAGAAGGCCGGCAAGGTGGCCATCAACATCATCGGCATGCAGCACGCCATCACCATCCAGAACGCGACGGAGGAGGACGCCGGCGCCTACACCTGTGAGGTGGAGGGCCAGGAGGACGTGAAGACCACTACCATCGTCAAGATCATCGGTAAGCACTTCAGAGGAGGTGCCGCTAACAGCAGCGTAGCATCAGGGGAGGAAGCTAACACCACTTTTAAACCAGTCCACCATCAGGAGCTAAAGTTAGACCAGTTCAACACCAGTCCACCATCAGGAGCTAAAGTTAGACCAGTTCAACACCAGTCCACCTTCAGGAGGGGAAGCTAACAGCAGTTTAGACTATCACAGTGAAACACTAACATGTTGCTAACGTTGTTCCTCAGATTTTATTTTAACATGTTGTCCCTGTGCGTTTGTCAGAGGTGATCAAGGACTGGCTGGTGAAGCCTCTGAGGGATCAGCATGTGAAGCCGAAAGCTAAAGCTACGTTTAAGTGCGAGCTGTTCAAGGACACCCCCAACTGGAAGTGGTTCAAGGGAGACACTGAGCTGGCTCCGTCGGACAAGATCCAGATCGACAAGGACGGCAAGAACGTGACGCTGACGGTCAACAACTGCCAGGCAGACGACGTCTCCGACTACATCATCGCCGTGGAGGACCGCAGATACTCCGCCAAGCTCACCTTGGGAGGTCAGATCCGCTCCGAGACCCCCTTCAGAGGAGGGTCAAGAACATGGTCTGAACTGCTGTTTGTGTTTCAGAGCGCGAGGCCGAGGTCCTGAAGCCCCTCGCCAGCCAGGAGGTGGTGGAGAAGGAGGAAGCCAACTTCGACACAGAGATCTCCGAGGAGGATGTGGTGGGCGAGTGGAAGCTGAGGGGACAGGTGCTAATGAGGTCTCCGGTGAGTCCGACCAAAGAGAGGGGATTTAAATAAAGACAATAACACAAACACTAACGGGACGTTAAAGTAGGACCAGTTTAACACCAGTCAAAGAGAGCAGAAGTGTGATAATCTGATAAGATGAGACTCTGAAGAAAATAACGTTTTATTTTAAAATTGCACATATGTTACGAGGAAAAAAGTACATAACAAAAAGATTTTGAACTAAAGTGAACTAAATATATTGACTTAGATACAATGTTAAAAGTAGGATGTTATCCTTGTTGCTAACTGAAGTGTGTCCTGTCTCTCAGACCTGCGACATCAAGTCTGAAGGCAAAAAGCGGTTCATGACCCTGAAGCAGGTTCAGCTGGACCAGGCAGGCGAAGTGTCCTACCAGGCGCTGAACGCCGTCACCACCGCCATGCTCACCGTCAAAGGTACACACACACACACACACACACACACACACACACACACACACACACACACACACACACACACACACACACACACACACACACACACACACACACACACACACACACACACACACACACACTCTCTCTCTGTAACACTGTTGGTCCGAGCAGAGGGTCAGGTAAGCTTTTCTGTCTGTGAATAACGGCGACTCTCCGCGTCTCTCAGAAATCGAGATGGGCTTTGTTGAGCCGCTGAAGGACGTTTCTGTGCCTGAAAAGAAACAGGCTAAATTTGAATGCACCGTCACCAAGGAGGTGTCAAAGGTGCTGTGGTTCAGGGGGGCGGACATCGTCACCCCCAGCCCTAAATATGAGATAATGGATGATGGCAGGAAGCACATGCTGATCATAAACAGCTGTGAGTTTGACGATGAGGCCCAGTACACGGTGGAGGTTCTGGGCCAGCGGTCCAGCGCCCTGCTGGCGGTGGAAGGTAAGTGTTGTCCTCAAAGGCTTCCTGTTGAGTGTCCATGTTTAAAGTGTCCACGGCAGAGACCAACCCCCCATCTGTGTGCACTTACCGTGTATTGCAGGCATGAGGCTGAAGTTTGTGCAGCAGCTGAAAGACCAAACAGTGAAAGAAGGTAAAACGGTCCGCTTTGAGCTCGAGCTGTCGCACGATAACGTGCCTGTGGTTTGGTACCGCAACGAGGTGAAGCTCCACGTGAGCAGAACGGTGCTCACGCACGTGGAAGGGAAGAGACACATTCTCGAAATGAGGACGCTGTGTCTTGATGATACCTGCCAGATAAAGGCAGAGGCCAAAGGCATTTACTCCATGGCCAAGCTGACAGTCATAGGTAACTCTTCTTCTGTGGTGCCTGCTCTGTCACAGCCATGCTTCATCTCTCTGTTCCATCTCATGGGGGGTCACATCTTCATCCATCTCTGGGGGGCAGGGGGTCACATCTTCATCCATTTCTGGGGGGGCAGGGTGTCCCATCTTCATCCATCTCTGGGGGGCAGGGGGTCACATCTTCATCCATCTCACTGAGTGTGCGAGGGGGAATCTGAACCAGTGTGTGTGTGAGTCTGACGGAGTGTGTGTGTGTGTGTGTGTGTGTGTGTGTGTTGCAGAGGGTGACGCGGTGTTCGTGGTGAAGCTGCAGGATTACACTGCGACAGAGAAGGACGAGGTGTCTCTGGACTGCGAGCTGAGCAAAGACGTGCCGGTCATGTGGTTCCACGAGGAGACGGAGGTCATCGCCTCCAAGACGTTGCTGATGAAGAGCGAGGGCACCCGCAGGTCTCTGGTGCTGAGGAAGGTGGAGCAGAGCGACCAAGGGAAATACGTATGTGACTGCGGGACGGACAAGACGACCGCCAGCATCAACATCGAAGGTAACCTTCACCTGAGAAGTCAGGATTCAACCCCACCCTGTGTCCGACTGGGGACGTTTCCAGCACACACTCTCCATGTTTCTCTATCTCACAGCAGCTTTAACTACAGTACATGTTCACGATTCCTCATAAAAACCAACAGTGGCATTATGCTAGCAAACATTTAGAGCTTTAAAAAGTAAAAATAAGTACTTTTGATCAGGACTTTTTAAAACTTAAATTATTATTTATTTCTCTACACGTAAATACTGGCCTACAATAAGGCACGTTCTTTATCTCGTTTTGATAAAACTGTAAGTAAAATAAGTGTTTTTTATATTGAATGAAGCACACGAAGGGACAAACTTGATCTATAATTTCACAGTAAATCAATGTAATAATAACAACAACAACAACGCCATTAATAAAAATGTTGTCCCGCCTGCAGCTCGTGACGTTAAGGTGGTGCGTCCGATCTATGGCGTGGAGCTGTTCGATGGCGAGACGGCGCGCTTCGAGGTGGAAATCTCTGAGGACGACGTCCGTGGCCAGTGGAAGCTGAACGGTGACGTCCTCACCCCGTCCTCCGTAAGACTTCCTGTCCTCATTGAATACATGTTGATACCCTGCTGTCAGAGAGCAAGCCCCCAGGAAGTGCTCCGGACTCTGAGGGAAATATTCCTAGTGGCCGAACGGCGGTACTACAACTTCTGTATCAGTCCGTGACGTCAATGGGCCCAGAAAGACTTTCTTCCATTGACTAACATGGAGAAAGACACGTCTGCAATTCAGCGGATACTTTTTTTTTAACTAAATAAACTACCCAGTATGAACTCTGTGATAGCCCTTATTATAATCATTAAGTCCTTGAAGTTGTAAAATGCACTAGAAGCCGAATCCAGATTGAATTATCTCTCTCCATTCATTCTACTGAGCGGAGAGCAGGAGATCGGGGTGGGGCTGAATGACAGGAGGCGGGCTTAAGGTGAATCTCAATGGGTACTTCTGCTCTGACAGCAAGGCATGATGGGTAATCTGTGACGTTTTGCACTCGAGAATCTCAGGCCATTTTGTCCTCATGAGCCAATGGGCAGCTCTCAAAGGAATGAACGACGCTGTATCCAGTTCTTATTGTACATCCATGTCAGAGACTAACTAATGTGTGTGTGTAACAGGATGTGGACATCATCGAGGAGGGAGGAAAACACACTCTCATCCTCTACAACTGCAAGGTGGCCATGACGGGCGAGGTGGCGTACGCCGCCGCCAACGCCAAGTGTGCCGCCAACCTGAAGGTCAAAGGTGAGCCACAGATAATACACCTCCTTTACCAGAAGTCTAACCAGGAAGCAATGTTTAAATTACTAAAAATATGCAGTAATCAGAATCTAGTTAATGCAGAGGGTTAGAGTTCAAACAACGCTTTAAGAGACGACAGAGAGAGACGATTCTCTGAGACAATAAACCGTTAACGAGACAACATTTAATGTTCCCTGGGGTTAGTCAATCCTGAATGGACAAGAAAACATGTACATTTGTGATATTGGGCTATATAAATGTACACTTTGATTTATAGTTTTCTTTAAATGAATTTACCACTTTATTCCAAGAGAATCTGGGTTTTTGGGAAATGCTTGAGTTGGATCTGAGTTATTGTGTACTAATATACACAGAGACAGGAAGTAGTGCTTAGAGACAGGAATTAGTCCTTAGAGACAGAAAGTAGTGCTGTGGTTCGGTGTCTCACCTTCCTCTGCTTCATCAGAGCTGCCGATGAACTTCCTGACGCCGCTGAGCGACGTGAACGTTTACGAGAAGGACGAGGCGAGGTTCGAGTTGGAGCTGTCAAGAGCGCCGAAGAGCTTCCGCTGGCTGAAGGGAACGCAGGAGCTGCAGAAAGACGAAAAGTATGAGATGATCCAGGAAGGAAACATGTACGTCCTGCAGATCCGCTCCGTCGCCTACGAGGACGAAGCCAAGTACATGTTCGAGGCTGAGGACAAGAGGACGAGCGGCAAGCTGGTCATCCAGGGTACGAGATTAATATACCTAGTTAGACTAATCCCCCTAGTTAGACTAATCCCCCTAGTTATACTAATCCCCCTAGTTAAACTAATGCCCCTAGTTAGACTAATCCCCCTAGTTAGACTAATGTACCTAGTTAGACTAATCCCCCTAGTTTGACTAATCCCCCTAGTTCGACTAATGTACCTAGTTAGCCTTATGTACCTAGAAACACATTCAGGTCGTTGGGTTCAGACTGTGAGGAGATGGGCTGAGTTTACTCATTTTTCATACGGACATCGTTTGTTTCCTTATTGTTTCTTCTTTTCTGACTTAAATTAGTTATTCAACACCAATTCATGGCTTCCTATTTGACTTTGTATGTGAGACCATACCCTACCTTTTGGGTTTTATTTAAATGTTTTAAGTTTGACATCTTGTTTTCTGTCTTTTTCACTCTGATTTAGTTTTATTTTAACCAAATGAATTATATTTGGCTCCTGAAATACATATCAGTTCTGTAATTTAGTATTTATATCATTTATCAACTTACAGACACAGGTCTGTTGTGGTTCAGGCTGCATCGAAAACAGAAACCACAACCAATAATCTGTTGGGGATTTCAAACCCTAACCCTAACAAGATCTTATTCCCGATGTCTGACCTGCGTTTCCTGCCGCAGGTATCCGGCTGGAGTTTGCTAAGCCGATCAAGGATGTGACGGTGAAGGAGCGTGAGACGGCAGAGTTCAGCGTGGAGCTTTCTCACGACAAGGTGCCGGTGGTCTGGTACAAGAACGATGTCCGGCTGCACCCCAGCAAGGTGGTGCACATGTCGGACCACGGGAAGGTCCACACGCTGGCCTTCAAGGAGGTCACCATCGACGACACCTCCATGATCAAAGTGGAGGCCATGGACAAGAGCGTGACCGCCATGCTCACCGTCATCGGTCAGTGTCTGACCTGTTGGGAGTTTCTGGGGTTAGAGAGAGGGAAGGTTCAGACGCTTTTAATAAAGAGAGTTTGGGTGGTACAAAATAAACGTTTAAAGCAATTACTAACAGACAGAGTGTCAGAAATCTACAAATAGAGAAGTCGCTTTAGTGCAGAGAAGCCCCAGATTGAAATAAAATTGGTTCCCTACACATTTTTCCTGATGCTTTAAGATAAGATAAGATAGTACTTTATTGATCCCAATTTGGGAAATGTTTTAATTGAACAGATCCAGAGAAGCTTTAAGCCTTATCTGATAGTTAAAATCACCCAGACAAGTTTATGAGGCTCAGTATCTGAACCCCAGTCCTTTCAGTTGCTCAGGAAAACAGACTGTGTTTCTAACTTTGAGGTGTATCTGTGCAGAGGGCGACCTGTACTTCACCACGAAGCTGCAGAACTACACAGCGGTGGAGAAGGACGAGGTGAAGCTGGTGTGCGAGCTGAGCAAAACCATCGCTGACGTGAAGTGGTTCAAAGACGGGAAGGAGATCACGCCCTCCAAGAACATCGCGTTCAGTACAGACGGGAAGAAGCGCATCCTGATGGTGAGGAAGGCGGAGAAGGCCAACATCGGAGAGTACTCCTGTGACTGCGGATCGGACAAGACAGCTGCTAACCTCAATATTGAAGGTGAGTCAGGACTTTGACAGAAATCTAGATACTTGGGTTAGCATCTGGAGTTATCATCTGGTGATAGCATCTGGCGTTAGCATCTGGTGTATGAAGCGGAGTACCATCAGGGTCGAGCATCATTATTCATGCTTTCGTTGCTTTATTTTACAAGGATAGCCTTTATTTACATTTACGGTACTGTCTGCTTCTTCTTTCTGTCTGTAGTAATAAAAAGTGATATAGAAGGGATAAAACTAAATCAGCCAAGTCAAATAAAGGGTTAACAACTAAATAACATTTAGCAAGGTTGCATTGACTGTTAGATCTAAGATCAGAGCAAGACTCCTGGCTCTCTTTGAGATACCCCAACATTTCCCAGAATTCCTGAAACTTGATCATCTTTGAGGCGAAAGGAATGTTAAGTTTCTTCACATCCTCTAATTCACTTCCACTTTCTGCCTTAAAGAGCGGAGTATCATCAGCATAGAGTTATACGTTTGGATGTCTAGATTTGGTTTACATAAATAATTCTAAATGCAGATATATAAAAGAAATATAAACAAAAGCATCTGTTAAATTACTGTAAAGAGGAGAGCACCAAACACAGAGCCTTGAGGGACGCCGGAGATTTAGATGTAGTATTACCGGAAAGATATGTCAGATTAATGAGACAGTTTGGTCTCTTTGTTGTCTCTGTTGTTTCTCTTACTGATGTCTAATATCCCCCCCCCCTGCAGAGCGAGACATTAAGGTGACCCGGCCGCTGTACAGCGTCGAGGTCACAGAGACGGAAACAGCCAAGTTTGAGACGGAAATTTCAGAAGAGGACGTCCACGGGAACTGGAAACTGAAGGGAGAGGCTCTGCACCAGAGCGCTGTGAGTACACATACTACTACTATGCATATACAAACTACTACTATACATATACAAACTACTACATTCAACATTTCTCTTTTGTCTCTCTGTATTTGAAATGTTCTTCCTTGTGTCCCTGCAGGATGTGGAGATGAAGGAGGAAGGAACGAAGCATCTGCTGATCCTGTACAACGTGAAGATGGATATGGCCGGAGGAGTCGACTTCTCCGCCGCCAACGCCAAGTCCAACGCCCAGCTGAGGGTCAAAGGTCAGAGCGCTGTTATGTCTTTAATCAGATGTGAAACTTGGTTCAATCATTCACTGATGAAATATATAAATGCTAAATGACTGTGGTTGCTGAGAAGTGGAGCATGTCAATCATTTAGTATGTTTTTATATATAGCAGCTTTCGAACTCAGAGCAACGATGTTAAGCCGTACTTTATTAAAAGGTTTTTGAACATAGTTAACCCTCTGAGGTGATTTATTTTAAACTTTATTAAGTGGAGCATGTTCATCATTTTGTATATTTTTAGAGCAGCTTTTGGACAATTCTGCAATTTTCAAAAAGTTGCCTTACTTGATTAAAGGTATTTAAAGGTATTGAACATAGTTGACCCTCCAAGGGGACTCTGGTTCGCCCTCACCTCTCACAGCAGGGTGTCTGTGTTGCGTTCTGATCGGCCAATCAGCTGCTGAGTTTATTTTAGCCCTTATCAGGAGTGAGGACCCTCTCTCAGAGGAGCCTCTCCCAGATGCATGCTGGTCCTCAACATGTCCTCCTGCTCCTCAGCGCGCTCCATCGGGCTGCTGCGGCCCCTGAAGGACGTCACGGTGACGGCGGGCGAGACGGCCACCTTCGAGAGCGAGCTGTCGTACGAGGGCATCGCCGTGGACTGGTTCGTGGGCGGGAAGAAGATGGAGGCCAGCGAGAGGGTGAGGGTACACTCTGTGGGGGTGGGGGTGTGTTTTATTTGAACAGATTCAGTCATAGAATCCTGTTTCCATTCATAAACTCTGAAAAACTAAAGTCAGAAAATTCGATTTAAATTAATTGTACTTTCATGTTACATCAACAAACTAAACGTTATATTATTGTCATACAATTTAACATTTTTAAAGCTTATTTAATCAAAACGACAAATCAAAAAGAGATACACATCCCGAAAACATTTACAAATGTATTTTAGGTTTTATTTTATTGTTTTTTGAATGAATTAAATACATTTTTGAAGGTTTTTTCAGATTTTCTTGTGAAGTGATTCTCAGTCTGTGGAGGCTCTAGTGTCTGCTGCAGTTAAAAATAATACCAGATAACATTATCTGTAACACACACACACACACACACACACACACACACACACACACACACACACACACACACACACACACACACACACACACACACACACACACCCCGACTGTCACACACACACACACACCCCGACTGTCACCTCCTGATATGCAGAGCCAGGCACTGTTAGCATTAGCATGTTAGCATCAACCTGCAGTAGTGAAGGCATCAAATCAAACGTTAACAATAAATAACAAATTACCAAACAGTAAGACTAACGTAGCAATATGTTTTATCTGAATTTAAAGAATATACAGGTGATTGTTTACAGAATAGAAATAAACTAAACTAAATATATTATTTAATTGTGACAGATTCATGTTTTTAACGGTGTGTGTGTGTGTGTGTGTGTGTGTGTGCAGGTGAAGACGCGTGTAGCAGGTAAAGTCCACACGCTGACGCTCAGAGACGTGACGCAGTCGGAGGCCGGCGAGGTGAAGATGACCTCCAAAGACTTCCAGACGGCAGCACAGCTCATCGTCAGACGTGAGTCCCTGAACGCACCGCGGCGCAGAGTGTGTGTGTGTGTGTGTGTGATATTAACCTGTGTGTGTGTGCAGAGCCGGCGGTGGAGTTCTCTCGGCCGCTGGAGGACCAATCAGTGGAGGAGGAGGCGGCGGCCCGGCTGGAGTGTGAAGTTTCTCGGGAAGAAGCCGAGGTGCGCTGGTTCAGAGAGGGACAGGAAGTCAGGAAGACCAAGAAGTATGATGTCATCAGCGAGGGACGGAAGAGGGCGCTCGTCGTCCTCGATTGCACCCCCGACGACGCCAAGATGTACACCTGCGACGCCGGGGACTTCAAGACCTCCTGCTTCCTGGAGGTCATGCGTAAGGACCACATAATATACATATATTACTTTATTTATTACTATATTCATTACTTTATTTATCACTTTATTTATTACTTTATTTATCACTTTATTTATTACTATATTAATTACTTTATTTATCACTTTATATATTACTTTTTAAAGTTATATATCAGGACCTGCTGCTTCCTTATATATCACTTTTTAAATTGAAGTTCACTTTAAAAAGTGATATATATATATAGTAATCCCTTTATTTATTACTTTATAAAGTAAGATGTGTAGATGTGTTATATGTGTTGGATGTGTTGGATGTGTTGGATGTGTTAGATGTGTTGGATGTGTTGGATGTGTTAGATGTGTTAGATGTGTTGGATGTGTTGGATGTGTTGGATGTGTTAGATGTGTTGGATGAGTTGGATGTGTTGGATGAGTTAGATGTGTTAGAGGTGTTGGATGTGTTGGATGTGTTAGATGTGTTGGATGTGTTGGATGTGTTGGATGTGTTAGATGTGTTAGATGTGTTGGATGTGTTGGATGTGTTGGATGTGTTGGATGTGTTGGATGTGTTGGATGTGTTGGATGTGTTGGATGTGTTGGATGTGTTAGATGTGTTGGATGTGTTAGATGTGTTGGATGTGTTAGATGTGTTGGATGTGTTGGATGTGTTAGATGTGTTAGATGTGTTGGATGTGTTGGATGTGTTGGATGTGTTAGATGTGTTGGATGTGTTGGATGTGTTAGATGTGTTGGATGTGTTGGATGTGTTGGATGTGAGATGTGTTGGATGTGTTGGATGTGTTAGATGTGTTAGATGTGTTGGATGTGTTGGATGTGTTGGATGTGTTAGATGTGTTGGATGTGTTGGATGTGTTAGATGTGTTGGATGTGTTAGATGTGTTAGATGTGTTAGATGTGTTGGATGTGTTAGATGTGTTAGATGTGTTAGATATGTTAGATATGTTAGATATGTTAGATGTGTTAGATGTGTTAGATGTGTTGGATGTGTTAGATGTGTTAGATGTGTTAGATGTGTTAGATGTGTTGGATGTGTTTATATGTGTTGGATGTGTTAGATGTGTTAGATGTGTTGGATGTGTTGGATGTGTTGGATGTGTTGGATGTGTTGGATGTGTTAGATGTGTTAGATGTGTTGGATGTGTTGGATGTGTTGGATGTGTTAGATGTGTTGGATGTGTTAGATGTGTTAGATGTGTTGGATGTGTTGGATGTGTTAGATGTGTTAGATGTGTTGGATGTGTTGGATGTGTTGGATGTGTTGGATGTGTTGGATGTGTTGGATGTGTTGGATGTGTTGGATGTGTTGGATGTGTTAGATGTGTTGGATGTGTTGGATGTGTTAGATGTGTTGGATGTGTTGGATGTGTTGGATGTGTTGGATGCGTTGGATGTGTTGGGTGTAATGGATGTGTTAGATGTGTTAGATGTGTTGGATGTGTTAGATGTGTTGGATGTGTTGGATGTGTTAGATGTGTTAGATGTGTTGGATGCGTTGGATGTGTTGGATGTGTTAGATGTGTTGGATGTGTTGGATGTGTTAGATGTGTTGGATGTGTTAGATGTGTTGGATGTGTTAGATGTGTTGGATGTGTTAGATGTGTTGGATGCGTTGGATGTGTTGGATGTGTTGGATGCGTTGGATGTGTTGGATGTAATGGATGTGTTGGATGTGTTAGATGTGTTAGATGTGTTGGATGTGTTAGATGTGTTGGATGTGTTGGATGTGTTGGATGTGTTGGATGTGTTGGATGTGTTGGATGTGTTGGATGTGTTAGATGTGTTAGATATGTTAGATGTGTTAGATGTAATGGATTAACGAGGTCTCTCCCTCAGCTCCTCACGTGGAGTTCGTGAAGCCCTTGCAGGACGTTGAGGTGAAGGAGAAGGAGTCGGCCAGGTTCGAGTGTGAAGTGTCCCGCGAGTCTGCGAAGGTGAGAACCTCTTAACAACCACTCTACATATTAATGTGTATATTATATATTTATAATATACTGATGATGTGTTCCTGCTGCAGGTGCGCTGGTTTAAGGACGGCAGTGAGATCAGGAAGGGGAAGAAGTACGAGATCGTGTCTAAAGGAGTGAGTCGGATCCTCATCGTTCACAAATCAGCCTTTGACGACGAGGCGGAGTACGAGTGTGACGCCCGCACGGCCAAGAGCTGCGGCATGCTCACCGTCATCGGTATGTATACACATTTATACAAATATACCTGGATACATATAAACAGAGCATGTTCTCTCTATTGTCCTCATACGTTGGTATAACACATGTATTTGGCGTCTCTCCCTGCAGCAATAGAAGCAGACAGAGTATATAAAAGCAGCTGTACACATTCACAGACTATAAGAGGTAAATATACAATAATGAACCCCTTCCGTCTCGTGTCCACAGAGGAGGCGGCGCGCTTCACGAAGAACCTGTCCAACGTGGAAGGCACGGAGACGGACAGCGTGAAGATGATCTGCGAGGTGTCCAAACCCTCGGCCGAGGTGCGCTGGTTCAGAGGAGACGAGGAGCTGCCGGAGGGCGGCCGCTACGAGCACATCGTGGACGGGAAGAAGAGGATCCTCATCATCCAGGACTTGAGGATGGAGGACGGCGGGGAGTACAGCTGCAGTCTGAGCGCCACCGTCACCACCTCCGCCAAGCTGTCACTCAGCGGTATATATATAAATATAAATATCAGTAGATATAGTTATTATTCATCAATACCCTGAGTCAGGACCTCACACTGGAGCTCAGGGTTAACTCTCACTGGCAGGGGGACAAGGTCCACATGGCTCACTGGGGGGGGGATGAGGTCCACATCGCTCACTGGGTGGGGGACGAGGTCCACATGGCTCACTGGGAGGGGGGGGGACGAGGTCCACATGGCTCACTGGGTGGGGGATGAGGTCCACATGGCTGACATTTGGAAAAATAGAACTGTATGCTAACATTACCTATCTCTCTAATAAGCTAACTAGCAAACTCACAAGCTGGTTAGCTAACGTTAGCCATCTACTTTTTAATCGACCTAAATAGTTAGTTTGTTAAAACTTAACAGTTCATTTCAAAGCTTAAAAAACGGTTTCTTTGGGAGATAAAGCTGCTGATGCTTTGCAAGCTTATAGACACTATACGACAATGTATATAATCATCCTCCTCTTCTTCTTCCTCCTCTTCTTCCTCCTCCTCCTCCTCCTCCTCCTCCTCCTGCTCCTCCTCCTCTTCCTCCTCCTCCTCCTCCTCCTCCTCTCAGAGTTGGCAGCAGAGTTCATCGCCCGTCCTCAGAACCAGGAGGTGGTAGAAGGAGAGAAGGCGGAGTTCAGCTGCTCTGTTTCTAAAGACTCGTACGAGGTGACATGGTTCCGAGGAGAGAAGGAGGTGCAGGAAGGAGAGAAGTTCTCCATTGTGAGCGAGGGAAAGAGACGCGCTCTCATTGTTAAGAGCTGCGAGGTGAAGGACGAGGGAGGGTACGTGGCCCACATCGGGGGCGTGAAGGCGTCCGCGGAGCTGACCGTCATCGGTGAGTTCATCAAAGAGCACCTCGTTGTTGTTATTAAGGAGCACCACGTCCTGTTGCTCTGTGTTGTTGTTTATTAAACTGCTCCGTGTTATTGTTTACTGTGTTGTTGTTTATTAGAGGGCTCTGTGTTGCCTTCATGGGTTCAGAGTGTAATGTTCGCTCTCTTTCAGAGAAACTGAGGGTGATCACGCCCATCAAGGACACAGAGGTGAAGGAGGGAGGAGAGATCGTGTTCAACTGCGAGACGAACACAGAGGGAGCGAAGGCCAAGTGGCTGAAGAACGAGGAGACCATATTCGAGAGCAGCAAGTACATGATGGCTCAGAGAGACAACGTGTTCTCGCTGAGGATCCGCGAGGCCAGCAAGAACGACGAGGCAGTGTACACCATCAGCCTGACCAATCAGAGAGCAGAACAGGCCAAGTGCAGCGCCCGCGCCGCCGTGGCAGGTAAACGCGCCTGAACTACACCTGAACTACACCTGAACTACAACTGAACTACACCTCAACTAACCCCGAACTACACCTGAACTACACCTGAACTACACCTGAACTACACCTGAACTAACCCTGAACTACACCTGAACTAACCCCGAACTACACCTGAACTACACCTGAACTACAACTGAACTACACCTCAACTAAGCCCCCAAACTACACCTGAACTACACCTGAACTACACCTGAACTAACCCTGAACTACACCTGAACTACACCTGAACTAACCCCCGAACTACACCTGAACTACACCTGAACTAACCCTGAACTACATCTGAACTACACCTGAACTACAACTGAACTACACCTCAACTAACCCCGAACTACACCTGAACTACACCTGAACTACACCTGAACTACACCTGGACTAACCCTGAACTACACCTGGACTAACCCTGAACTACACCTGAACTAACCCTGAACTACACCTGAACTACACCTGAACTAACCCTGAACTACACCTGAACCACACCTGGACTAACCCTGAACTACACCTGAACTACACCTGAACTACACCTGAACTAACCCTGAACTACACCTGAACTACACCTGAACTACACCTGAACTAACCCTGAACTAAACTGAACTACACCTGAACTACACCCGAACTACACCTGGACTAACCCTGAACTACACCTGAACTACACCTGGACTACACCTCAACTAACCCCGAACTACACCTGAACTACCCTGAACTACACCTGAACTACACCTGGACTACACCTCAACTAACCCCGAACTACACCTGAACTACACCTGAACTACACCTGAACTACAACTGAACTACACCTCAACTAACCCCGAACTACACCTGAACTACACCTGAACTANACCTGAACTAACCCTGAACTACACCTGAACTACACCTGAACTACAACTGAACTACACCTGAACTAACCCTGAACTACACCTGAACTACACCTGAACTACACCTGAACTAACCCCGAACTACACCTGAACTACACCTGAACTAACCCTGAACTACACCTGAACTACACCTGAACTACAACTGAACTACACCTCAACTAACCCCGAACTACACCTGAACTACACCTGAACTACACCTGAACTAACCCTGAACTACACCTGAATTACACCTGGACTAACCCTGAACTACACCTGGACTACACCTGGACTAACCCTGAACTACACCTGAACTACACCTGAACTACACATGAACTACAACTGAACTACACATGAACTACACCTGAACTACACCTGAACAACACCTGCTGTCTATCAGAGACACATCTACAGCTCTGGGTTAAACAAAGTTCTTAAAAACACTTGCATTTAAAGGGTTGACAAAGATATAACTCAGTGAAAGTCGAAAAGGGTATTAATATATAATAATTTAGACAGATATGTTTTTTACATACAAGTAATCTGCTTTGAGGAAATATATTTAAAATAAAAAGTAAACAAATGGGTACATGAACCTTAAATAAACAACAAATACAAAATAAAAATACAAAAATATGTAATAAATGACTCAAAATACTTACAATAGATCTGTGATGATATTATGAAGTAGTGATATTATGCAGCAGTTTATTAACATGTGACCCCCCTCCCTGCAGAGGAGAAGCTGCGGTTCCTGGACCCCATCGAGGACGTTGAGACTCAGGAGAAGAAGACGATCGGCTTCACCTGTAAGGTGAACCGGCCCGAGGTCACGGTGCGCTGGCTGAAGGCGGGACAGGAAGTGACACTCAGCAAACGCATCGTGTACCGCGCCGACGGCCTGAAGCACACGCTCACTGTCAAGGACTGCGTGATGGACGACGAGGGCGAGTACACCGCCGTGGTCGGAGACGACAAGTGCGTGGCCGAGCTGATCATCAGCGAGGCGCCCACCGACTTCACCGCACAGCTCCGAGACACCACCGTCACCGAGTTTGAGGATGCAGAGTTCACCTGCAAGATGAGCAAGGAAAAGGCCGCCGTCAAGTGGTACAGGAACGGACGAGAGATCAGAGAAGGACCCAGGTACGGCTTTCATCAAGTCCTTAAGGGGTACCACAGGGTTCCATCCTGGGCCCTCTTTTATTTACACTATGCATGAATAGTAGAGTGTCAGAGTGGGGGGAAATAATTAAATAAAATGTATGATTTATATTCCTGTGTGTTCAGGTACCACATGGAGCGTGAGGGGAAGACGTGCCGACTGGTCATCAAGGTGTGCCGGCCGGACGATGAGTGTGAGTACGCCTGTGGATTAGACGAGAGGAGGACCCGGGCCCGGCTCTTTGTGGAGGGTAAGACCAGAGTAAACCTGGATCTGTTGGTCTCTGAGAGTCTCTTTTCCCCCAGTCCTCACCCTGTTTTTCCCCGACAGAGACCCCGGTGGAGATCATCAGACCCCCCCAGGACACGTTCCAGCCCCCCGGCTCCGACGTGGTGTTCGAGGTGGAGCTGAACAAGGACCGCGT
>NW_011334821.1:0-23807 GCF_000735185.1 Notothenia coriiceps
TGGTTAGGCCTTGGTTGGCCAGGCTCACTTTATGCTGCATTTCCATTACAGTTTATCAACTGGGGTAGTAACTATAGTAACGCAGTGTAGAAAGGGCGATCGGCTGTTCGGCGGGCGGGGCGACGCTGCGTAAAACTGCGACTGTGACGTCATCTTCAATGCGAACCACGAAACCAAAACATCAACCGTTAGCTGTTAGCCCTCAGAGCTCACAGCTCCTCATATCTGTTCAGAAACTAGACAAAAGTTAAACAAGTACAAACCACAGACTGTCTGTGTCATGGCGAATACAGTCGCTGGTTTTTTTCTTTTTTCTTTATAGGCCGTTGTTTTGAGAATATACAACGTAAGCTTAGCCTTATCGATCCGATCTCCATTCAGAAAACACGCATTTTAAAAGGTTTTTCGCCCGCCGTCTTGTCTGCAGACCGTTATCAGTATGTTGTTACTTCGGTATCATTTTGAAACGTGTATTACAATTAAATCACGGTAAAATATGTTCATTTTGTTGTAGTTGTAGCTAGGGCTGCTCGATTATGGCAAAAATCATAATCTCGATTATTTGGGTCAATAATTGATATTGCGATTATTAAAAACGATTATCCATTTACTTAGAAAACATCCATTTATTGGAGAATTTTTTTTTTAACAGTATGTTTTTAACAGTTGATTGCCCTGAACTTTAAGTAGAATTCAACTAAAAAAAAAAATTAAAAAAAGTAATAAAAAAAAAGTAATAATAATAATACAAAAATAATCGTTTTATTTCGATTACGTTGTTTTCGTAATCGTTGCAAGCCATAATCGTAATTGCGATTAAAATACGATTAATTGAGCAGCCCTAGTTGTAGCCCCCTTGCCAGCGATTCTCTCTGACCATTCAGCAGTCGAGACTGTTTACGTCACTAGGTTAGCATACTCAGCCCGGTTGTTGGCCCGGTAAGAACCTCGATTTTGGAGGGCCAGGAAAAAGGTGAAAAAGTAGCCCTGAGCTGGAACTACCCCGAGTGGAAAAGCAAAAACAAGCGGGCCCGTGCTACGTGCTGCAGTGGAAAAGCGCCATTAGAGACTGACTTACTTTCTTGTTTGCCTACTTACCTACTAAATTACTGACTTACTTACTTACTTACTTACTTACTAACTTACTTAAGTACTTACTAACCACCTTACTTAGTCAGTTAGTAAGTTACTCTACTTTCTTATTTACCTACTTGCCTACTAAATTAGGTACTTAGTTAGTTAGCTACTTATCTACTAACTCACTGAAGTACTTACTGACTTACTCACTTACTTACTTATTTACCTACTTACCTACTATATTACTTAGTTACTTATCTACTTACCTACTAAATGACTCACTTACTTAGCTACCTATTTTAAATTAAAAGCTTTGTCTTTTATTATGTCTTGTGATCTCTTCACAAAATGAGTGTTGAGTTGTGTGTGGAAGTGTTAACAATTTCACCAAGAGGACATTTATCCTGTTCAATATTGTTTTACATATTCAGTATTTCACAATATTCAAAGATTAGAGACAAGTCTTAGATAAAAGATAAAGTTAAAAACAGATGTATTGGTTATTGTACTCCTATCGACGTTGTTTGTTGCTGTTTTTAACATTGAAGGCCACTACATTTTTTGTGCATTTCTGTGAAAAACAAGTTAATCAAAAACAACTTTCATATTTTCTCCCTCCATTTACGTTCAATCAGCTTTAAAGAGAAGTAAAGGACCTTCTTCCAGCTCTAAAGGACCTTCAACCAGCACTAAAGGACCTTCAACCAGCACTAAAGGACCTTCAACCAGCACTAAAGGACCTTCAACCAGCACTAAAGGACCTTCAACCAGCACTAAAGGACCTTCAACCAGCTCTAAAGCAGCAAAACAGGCCACGCCCACCAAGGCCTCCTCTTCTGAAGAGGAGCTCAGCGAGGAGGAAATGCCGAAGAAGAGAAGGAGGAAGATGAGTGATGAAGAGCAGGAAGCCACTCAGTCTAAAACAGTTGAGTTATTAGCGAGTACATGTGGTTATTGATGTTTTTTTACTGCACTTTGTGTTTGTTTGATCCCATTAATGTATTAATTGTTAATCCAAATAAGACTTACTCTCAGTCTTGAAATGTAAATGATCTACCTTATATGCTTTACACTTCACTAGGGACAATACGTTTACGTCTTTGTCCGTTCTCAGGATGTTCCTTCAGAGCAGCCTTCAGGTCGTCTTCAGAGCGAACCCAACAGATCTGGGATCAGCGACGAGTCTGACGGCTTCCCTATGGAGGAGGACGAGGAGGAAGGAGGAGCAGGAACATCTGCAGCAAACACCGAAACACAGACGAGTAAAATCAGTCAATCTGAGAACGAGGAGAAGGAGATGAAGAATGGACGACAGCAGACTAAACGAGCAGATGCCAGACTCAGGACGCCGTGTCCGTACGGGAAGAACTGCTACAGGTAAACTGAGAATCAACACAACAGCTGAGCTTCTTTAGAGCCCAAACAGAGAGTTTTTCTTTGATGTGAGAAGGGGATAAACATGAAACAAGGAACAAATGAAATAAAGCTTATCTGAGATCTCTCTCTGCTTTTAGCCTCGAGAGATCCTGCGTCTTCAAGATAAGATAAAGACTCGTCCAAAAACATAACAGCTAAAAAGGAAGTAAACCACAAAGTAAAGAAAATAATCTCACGGATTTACATTTTAAAGCTCCTAAACTAACGACATTCCCTTTAATTGGTGGGGAATCAGTCAAATCGTTGTCATTCACAGGATGACGAATCAGCTAAGTGTAGAGTCAACCAAATCCCCCAAAAAGGACACATCTCAAGTTTTTTAATTGTCATTTTTTCAAAGCTTTGGCCCTAAAAAACTGACCTTAATCGCGACAAAATAAACACAAAACTGTCTTCATGGATAAGATAAGATAAGAGGTACTTTATTGATTCAAAATTGGGACATTTTTGCATTGCAGCAGCATAAAAAACAACAAAACAAGGCATTGCACGTACGTAGAAATTAAAGAGTAGACATAAACAATACTAAAATGTAAACATCTCGAGATACAATTAAAACAGCATTAAAAAGTAGAAAATATACACAAATCGATAAACTCTTACAATAAAACGCTAGTGAAGGGCTTTAGACACAAAATAACATTTATCCAATATTTTTGATAATTTTGTGTTATTGTTACTATTAATATTGTCTTGTGGTTTTTGCAACTTATATATATAGAGAGATAATATATATATGGAGAATATATTCCATAAATATCTCTAGAAATGCTAATTCTAATTTTTTACACGACCTATTTGCCGTGACTTTCTTAAAAAATAAGTGCTCCATATTTGGAGGAAAACACAAATGGTCATCCTCGAATCGGACGGCTGAACCTTGTATGTCTGCCTCTGCCTCCGTATGAATGTGTGTGAATGTGTGTGAATGCTGACTTGTATATAATAATAATAATAATAACAATATATGACACTTGTATAGCACTTTTCTAGAAACTCATAGACGCTTGTGTACAGCGCTTTGAGGGGTTGTAAAGACTGGAACAAAGCTATATGAATGCAATCTATTTACCACCATACAGTATGTAACTCTAAAGGAACATTTTCCCCCAGTTTGTGCTTTAAATTCTCCAAAATGTCCAGTGTTTGGTCCTTTTTTAATAAAAATGCACATCCTGTAACGAGGGACACGCAGCAGATTGGAAACATGCTGTTCAAATGTTCAATGTGCAGACTCTCCATTATGTTTCTGAAGACCTCTCATCACCTTCCTGTTTGTTTCTGCAGGAAGAACCCGATGCATTTCCAGGAGAGCAGTCACCCCGGGGACACCGATTACGAGGAGGATGAGGAAGAGGAGGAAGATGAGACGCAGGAGGAAGACTTACCCGAGTGTCCTTTTGGCACCGACTGCTACAGGTGAGATATAACAGCATGGACTATAGAAGGAGGGATTGGAAGGCATGATGATGATGATGCCATTTAAGCCAAAATTAAATAAATAAATACATAAATAATTAAATAAATATATATACGTATATATATAAATATGCCTATGAAATAAATTCTGAAATAAATAAATGAGGTAATAAATATGTATACATTTACATTTAAATACACGTTTATTTATTTCAAGAGACTTTTATTTCATAATGACACATTTATCACAATTGCAATAAAGAGTTAAAATAATCGCAATTCAGTGCATTTTTCCACATGTGCAACCTTACTCTGGAGGATGTGTTTCAGAGTAAAACACACACACGTCCCACACACGTCCCACACACACACGTCCCACACACGTCGCACACACACACACACACACACACACACACACACACACACACACACACACACCATTGACTAACCAAACCTCTCTCCACTGATTTGAAGCGTGTCTCTCCTCGGCAGCATTTGCATTTTGAGGCCTTCAGTTGACATTTACTTAACGCTTATTTACGGACGACTCCCTCGACAATCTCTCGTGATTTAAGACGCCGCCGTGTCTCAACCTCAAGAGACCGTAAAAATGACGCCTCCTTTTCTTTCTTTCTTCAACACTGCTGTCCTTTCACCGATGAAAAACAAAAGATGTTGATGACTACTGATGGAAATGCAGTAGAAATCTAAATTATACATCTACATTTTGACATTTAGCTATAGCAGGGATGTCATTAGGGGCCCTGTTGGTCTATGCTGCGTCTATTATGAAGGTTATTATTAAAACTAGAAAGCCATTAGTGAGAGCAAACCTCTGCCTCGGCTGCACATCCTCATTCCTTCTTTTAATGAACAAATAATGGGCTTTCTGCATTAAAACACACACTTACGTTTAAACAATAATTAGATGAGTTCTAAATATCATGAACAAATTATAAAAATTATAAAAATGTTCAAAAGTGCTCCCTTGAAAAATGTAATTTGGTTCATGGATTCGATAATAATACATATCTTTGAAAGTCAAAGTCAGCTTTATTGTCAAAATGTCTACATGTGTTATACATACAGAAATCTCGAGATACCGTTTCCCGCAGTCCCACAGTGTGACATATATACATAAAACAAAATACAAAAAGGGCCTAGATAAACGGGGTATACAACTAAGTAATAGTTTAATAAGTGCTGGTTGATAATATATTTAAAAACACAGAACATGAATTCACATTAATGCAAGATTTGTTTGTGCAAAATAGAAAAATGTTCAAAGTACAGTTTCACTGGAGTAGCAGCGGAGATGGGTAGAAAAGTGGCTGGTGCTGGATGAGGGAAGGTTGTGTGTGTGGTGGGGGGTGGGGGGTTAGAGTCCAGGACCATTTGGGGCAGGGGGGAAAGGTGAGAGGCAGGGTGGAGAGGTCAGGGGAGAGATGTCAGAGAGGGGGAGAGATTTCGGGGTCTTAACCAGAAAAAGAAATGTCTCAAATGTAAAAAGAAGAAGAAGATGAAGAAGATATACAAATTAGAGTTACAATTTTTAACCAAAAAAAAGAAGAAAAATATGCACATAAATAAGTAGTTCATTATTCGATAGAGCGAATTTAAAGCAATATAAATTAATCTAAAATATGTAGATGGACATGTCCAATTGTCAAAAGGTTTTAACAGTAAGTGAAAAAGCTGGTTACTCATTATATTTTACAAGAAAACATTAAAGATGGTTCTAATAGCAATGCTAAAATGCTGATGTTTAGCAAGTCAAATACTGTCTGTTAGGTTAGCTTGGTGGCATGCTAATGTGCTAATTAGCAGTCAATGCACAGTACAGCAGAGGCTGATGGGAACACCATTTCTTCTGCAGGTTTTCAGTCAAAAAAACTAAGTATCTGACTCATTATGGATTACACGTTACATGTTACTTATTATTCGCTTTTATCCAAAGCGACTTAAATACCGTAATTTTCGGACTATAAGCCGCGCCTTTGTCCCTATTTTTCGACGCTGCGGTTTATATAACGGTGCGGCTAATCTATGGATTTGTACAGCTAACGGCCAACACCTTTAACTCTATGGGCTCTATGGCCGGTCCGCGGACCCCCACCTTTAAGCGGCGGGTTCCAGCAGGGAAAGCTGGAGGCCGGAAAAGAGTGAGACAGGTAGCGCGCAAAAGTAAAAGTGGAACCGAGAGTGGTATGCCGCTGCTGCAGCTTATATTCAGGTGCGCCTTATAGTCCGAAAATTACGGTACTCAATACTGTGGAAAATCCCCACAGGAGCAATTTGGGTTGAAGTGTCTCAGGGACACAACGACATGCTGACTGCAGAGGGGTTTGAACCTGTGACCCCCTGGTCCGAACACCAACGCACTAGCCCACTGCGCCACACAAAATGGATGATTTCACAATGCTAGCTGTCTACAAAGTCATTACTCTGTTAAATGATTCAGTCCATGGCTTAAAGAAAAGTGAATTTGATGACAAGTAGTGGCAGTTCCTCAACCAAAAACCTTATTTTAAAAACTGAAATGTCAAACTCCCCCCCCCCCCTTTCTCTGTCTGTATTTTCTATTCTTTCTACCTAAAGTAAAACATAAAGTTCTGCTGAATTCAAAATGAACTCCAGGAACAGCGGCAGATGAAATAAACACATTTCTCTTGTTGCACTTTAAGCCTTTTTGTGTTTCCTCCCCGTGTGACTCACTCACTCTGATAATGCTTTTACAGCTCGCTCTACCCGCACCGTCCACAAAAAGGTCGGCGGTGGTGAGGATGATGATGATGAAGAGGACGAGTACGACGACAGCTTCATCGATGACGACAGCGAGGATGCGGGCGATGACTCAGACTACACACCTCCTGTTTCTGACGACAGCGGTAAGGAGGACATCAAGGAGTTACAGAAGGAGGCAAAGACCTTCATGAAGACGAGGAAATAAATACACAACGTCTTGATTTTTGTTGTTTGTTTGTTTTTAATCTGAACCAGACAGATAAAGTGTAAATACATATTAATGTAAAGTGTCCCAAAAATGCTTGTGTTTGGATCTGATCTTCACTTTTAATAAAATGCAATTTATGTTAGTGTTGAGTTTATAGAATCTGGTCCCAACTGACCTGTGGAAATCCAACAAAAAGCCGTCCTTAAAACCATTATTTCTCCTTTTTAAATTCTGTCCTCAACATCAGAATCGAACAAGAACACAAATCAGATGTTTTATCAGCTCAGATGTGATCTAATCTAAGCCAGTGTTTTTCAAAGTGGGGGCCCCCAGGGGCTGCCAGGGGGCGCCAGGGGGGTCACTCAAAGTTTGAGGGAAACAGGATTTTTCTTTTTTTTTAAGTTTGTTTTTTTCTTAATGTTATTAATAACTGCATATCTATCAATCTATGTGTCCTTTGATGCCAATCTTGTCATATTTTTTGTTTTTGAATCACACAACCGCCCTTCAAGCCAATCAGAATCGAGCTGCCGCTACTGCGAGTGAAAATCTGCTCAGCTTGTGGANCTAGTGAATGTTTCGCTCTGCAGCTGGATGAGAGCACGGATGTAGCAAATGTCGCAACAGGGGGTCCCCGCCAGAGGATAATGCTATATGGGGGTCCTTGGCATGGCAAAGTTTGGGAACCCCTGAAAGCCATGCATTCAGAAACGTTGATATGTGCAACTATCAAAACCCTGAGGTCATTCTTCAGGTGATGCATTTATGTCTTCCTCTTGCTCTCTTTGTCTTTATTTTTGTTTTCCTTCTTCCCAAAAGTAGAACATTAGAGAGCTGATTTCAAAAAGCACTTATCTACGTCCACAGGTCTCATCTATAAGGGGAAAACCATCCAAAAGCTGTCTTTGAAACCAAATGCTCTCCCCCATATCTCAGTTTTTAGCACCTTTTAATTATTCTGTTTTCTGTCCCTAACATCACATTTAACAAGAACACAAATCAAGGGTTAATAAGCTCAGAAATCTTGTGTAAATCAATTAATTGAGTCCTTTATACAACTAGCAAAACAACCTAATACAGCCTCGGTCCTAAGCATTTTATATTCACACATTATGTCAAAAAATATCTTTCAAAAGTCATTTTAAAATGCACTCTGTGTCTCCACAGTGCTCACGTAGTAGCTGAAAACTGTCCCTAAGCTGACCCTGAAACCCAATGTTCTCCCTAAACCATTAGCTTTTAGCAACTATAATTACTCTGTGTACTGTCCTCAACGTTAGCATCTAACCTGAACCTGAACCTGAAGTCACTCAGCTTCAGAAATCCTTTTATTTTGTCCCATTTCTTCTGAGTGGACATGTAACCTCTTTGAAGCAATTAAAAATGAGTGGTGTATGTTTCCCTCGGTGGAACAACAACAGCTGTCGTCATATTGGCCTCAAACTAAACAGTGGATTAATACAAGTTTATGCCTGAAAAAGATCCCTCTTGCAGCTTTAAATCTATGTTTAATTAATAAATGTTTGAAGTGAAATACACAAGTTAAGGGCAAACTACTAACTGTTCTTTCTAAAGCACTGAAAACGCGATAAAGATTTGGATTTGTCCATTTTAATTGTATTTGTATAAGGTTTATTATTTTGTTTAAGTGTTTTTCTCAGTTGAAGCTCCATCTCTTCCTGTCTGGGATTGATTTTACTTGTGTAAATATGTACAATTACGGAGTAGATCTCTTATAATTGTTACTTAGTATGTTCTTATCCTTATTGAATACATTTATTGAAAACAAAAAAAGTCTTTCCTGTTTTGTTTTCTATTTCATCGTGATGTTAAACAGAAATGAATCACCAAATGTTTTGACTTGCCTTCCATCACACTCAGTTATTAGATTAATCAGCAAGAAAAATATGCACTTTACACAAGAGATAGTCACTCAGAGAATATCAGGTCATTCTGATGTAGAGTTTCAAAATAAAACATCTTTGATTATCTCATATATGAGCTAACGTCCCTCTATCTTTACATGTGAATATATACAAAACTGTCCATAATCAAAGACACATTTCACTTCAGGGGGATAGCAGACCACCTTAAATATTCACTCAGAGAATATCAGGTCATTCTGATGTACAGTTTCAAAGTAAAAGATCTTTGAACTCTCATATATGAGCTAACGTCCCTCTATTTTATAGCTTTATTTGTTCCTTGAAAGCCAAATCATTTTCTTTCAAAATTATGTAAAATTATGCAATAATGTGTTCATCTCTTTCATGTTAAAGCTGGTAAAGGTGGAGCCAATTGAAATTACTTTAATTTGCTGGGTAGCTTAACCTATAGTGATATATACTTCTGAAGAAATTGGAAACAGGACTCGGAGAGACACGAGGAGAGCTGGAGCTTTGTTTGGAGCTTCGGCCGGAGAATTCACAAGACAAGTCACGGGACCATACGGGTTGAGATGCCGCAATCAATTCTGAAGCACTCTTCTGTAGTTCAAAGTTTGAACTAGTTCAGAGTAGGGCTGCTCAATTAATCGTATTTTAATCGCAATTACGATTATGACTTGCAACGATTATGAAAACAACGTAACCGAAATAAAACGATTATTTCTTTATTATTATTTTTTTTACTTTTTTTTTTTTTTTCTGTTGAATTATTCTTGAAGTTCAGGGTAATCAACTGTTAAAAACATACTGTTCAAAACATTTTTCTCCAATAAATTGATGTTTTCAAAGCAAATGGATAATCGTTTTTAATAATCGTGATATCAATTATTGACCCAAATAATCGAGATTATGATTTTTGCCATAATCGAGCAGCCCTAGTTCAGAGTGTAATAATCAACATCCTTCATCAGCGAGACTAAACAAATATGGACGCTGAATCTAACTAGAGCTGTCGTCCATAGAAAAGAATGTGCGCCAGGGAACCTACGTTCCTAAAAAGAAGGGCTGCTAGATGTCCCTGAACAGTAAACTATCTCATGGCAGCTCGTGCTCCGTCATAAGCTGGCATCAACAATGAGCTTCCCCTGCTTAAGAGAGATAGCAGCAATACCCAAGGAAGTAGAACTTATGCCATGGGAAAGGAGACAGTGAGAAGAGAAAATTATGAACTGTGTCAAAGGTTGAATACCTAAGCAAATTATTCCCCAACAATAATAATAATAATTCATTCTATTTAGAGGCGCTTTTCAAATCACCCAAGGACANAATACCAAATATTTCCCCAACAATAATAATAATAATTCATTCTATTTAGAGGCGCTTTTCAAATCACCCAAGGACACCTTACAATTCCTAAAAAACATATTAATGAATATTATTTTTATATAATAAAGAGTAGAGGATAGATGCATCCAGAGAGCGTCACAGAAACGTCACCACATATATTAATTAACACACAGGGAGTTAATCCACACACTCAACATCAAACCACTTCCTGTTTCACCTCATTACTCCCTGCTGGAGAAACAACAACTCATATTTACTCATTACAAACAAACATCAGTAAAGGCCATGACTCTGCGAATTAGCTGATGGATGTTGAAATGTTTCTTTATTCGTTTGGAAAATGTTCCCTTTTTTTAATCCACAATTTACCATCTCGGATCAGCTGGAAAATGCTTCGCCAGGCAGTGAAAACGGAGCTGTTTTACTCGATGAAAATCATGGCAAAATGACTTTTTACAGATTTGTGATGACACAGAATAATGCTGCAAACATATAATGATTTTAGAGAATATGACGCATTGCTGTAGATAGAAATACCCAACTTTATATAAAGGAGTTCAAATGAACACAATCATAAACATCTACAGTAATAACATGTAACATACACTTTAAAACAGCAGTCAAATTAATCCCAAAACATCAAGCAGTAAAACACTGACAGGCAAGCTATGCACACCTTTACTAACATGTATTGTAAATGCAGGACTTTTACATGTAAGAGAGTATTTTCAAAGTGTCTTATTACTTTCATAGGTCTGGTTATTTCTTCCACTGCTGTTATCACTGAGAACAATTAAAAAGAAACCTCTCCAAATGTTACGGGTCTAAATTTGAAACCTAAAAACATTATATATTTACATTACTTAGCTAAGGGGGGATTTCAGGTTTGAAATACAATGAAATCAGATGCAGTAGAATCCAAACTGAGAGTTAACGTGATTATAAACGCCTTATCAATATTTGTCATTATATAATTTTTATCATTATTGTATACATTAAATAATAAACCCCCCACTTGTGGCTGCAGCCGTGCATTCACATCATGTTGCTCTAAATCACATGTGTCAAACTCAAGGCCCGGGGGCCAAATCAGGCCCTTGGTGGATTTAATTTCGGCCCGCAGGATAATTTCTAATTACTACTAGATCTGGCCCTCCGGTATATTGCACGCACACCTTCACTCCATCCTGAGGGTCTCCTCAGCTCAGAGCCTGAGCCCAAACATTGATGAACTTGCACCCAAGATGAGATGCCAAGTATCTGCTTGAACTAGCATCACAGAGCAGCACACTGAGCTCAATGGATGTTTCCATTGACTGAGGAAAATCTGCAGATAGAGCCATAAGAAATTAATGCAACTGATTATTTAATGTTTAAAGTTGTTTAGGCAATAATTTAAGCTTTGTTAGTTCCAGGTTTAATATGTGCAATAAGTTCATTTAAATACGTTCTGCAATAAACATTGAACCAGTCCGGCCTTCGACCAGTACCGATTTTTTTATTTTGGCCCTCTGTGTATTTGAGTGTGACACCGCTGGGCTAAATCAACAGGACAACAACGTGATTTCTTGAAGAGGCTGTTTCCTTATTTGTTGAATCGTTGTAGTCGTGCTTCCCTGTGATTGGCTCGGCTGTGATGACGCCACTGATGTGATTGGCTGAGAGAGTCTTTATTAATAAACACCACACCTTCTGATATATATCCTCTATATATATATCTCAGTCAGCAGCGTCTACTCTCTGCTATACTCGTAAATAAATCAAAAATAACATCAATCAACAATAACTGTTGTACTCATATGCGACGCACATTTCTCAGCAAAAAACGTCTAACGCATGAACTCTCCTAAAGCATTCATCTGGTTGCATCTTTAGAACTTATTTAACTTATTATCTTAATAGTTATAGTTAATTGTGTTTCACTGTATAATATTGAACCTTACATAATGTTTCTTTCACCTGCACTATTTTATTCAAATTAATCGTACTGTTTCATTTCAACTATTTTTATTTTGGTATTATTATTATTATTTTGTCGTCTTATGTCCTTTATATAATATGATGGAATGTTGGAGGACTCAATTTTAATATCACACCGGTGTTTACTGGAACCTTTTAGCTTGAAGCAAAACCTACGCTTAAATCTAGTATTTCTACAAACTGTGCACAGCTCTTCTGAAACAGAACTTCTCACACGTTACCTTGCACAGCATCTGGATTCTTGCAATATCACAATATCACAACATCACACCTATCTTGCTTAAACTAATGCGTTTGTGAATGGACCAATCAGCGTCCTCCATGCCTGTGAGGATCTATAGAGCAGCAATTGTTTTTGTGTGACGCAACACAGAGAGGCGGCTGTTCCTTCAAAACAACAGTGATGGTATTTATTAATTGAAGGAAGAACAAAGAATGGCACTGAAGGCTTTCCTCGATGAAAAAGACGGTTTTTAATCTTCTCCTAGTGGACTTTCCCAAGAGTTTGACTGACAATGGATTCATCCAATCACCTGCCAAGTATTTTTTACTTGAGTGCCTTTTCCAAACAGTTTCTAATGACATCTCAGATGCTTTTGTACTTGAAAGTGCCTCCATCTCCCGGTTGGACGATACGACTTTGAATGATCCCATGTTGGCGCTTCTTTGATGAGATTCTGGATGTTTAAGCAGATCTTGTAGTTATTTAATTGCTCTTTTTACAGTTTTATTATTATTATGCTGCTGTGTTTATTGTATTTTTGTAACTTTGGCACAACAATTTCCTTCGGGATAAATAAAATCCTATCACATCTCATCCAGTGTGCTGTTAAAATAGTCCTATATTTGCGTCCTATGTCCTATATTTTGACTTCAGCCTCCCTCCCTCCGTGTCGTCCGTCACTCGGAGAGACAAAGTCCGTGTCTCGGTTTCGACCGAAGACTTTGCCGGAACAAAAGTCACCAGCCTCAGGGGGAACTTTCCCGCTTTCTTCAGGCGCTTGGTGTTTTTTCGTACGCTCATAAAGCAGAGGGTGTTGATGACCCCGTTGCTCATCGCGAGGCACTCGATGATGTAGAAGACCACTAAGGAGTTCCTGTCCCTGGATATAAGGGTGGGGTAAAAGTCCCTCAGTAGGGCGTAACCGTAATATGGCGCCCAACACAGGACGTAGGCGACCAGCACCAGAACCAGAACCACCACCGTCCTCCGTCGACTCTGCAGCCGCTTCTGGATCTGCTGCGTCTGGAAACCGGGAACGTCTTTGAACCAAAGCTCCCTGGAGATCTGGATGTAGCAGACGGCCATGACGGTGACCGGGACCATGAACTCCAGGGCGAAGATGAGCAGGAAGTAGGAGCGGTAGTAAAGCTGCTGGTCCACGGGCCAGATCTGAGCGCAGAAGGTCTTGTGGGAACGACCCTCCTTGTGGGGGTACTTGGTCTCAGAGAACATCAAGGCGGAGGGGATGGAGATGAAGATGGGGACGATCCAGACGGTCAGGATCACGCAGTACGCCGTCTGGTGCTTCATACGAGGCCTCAGAGGGTAGAGGATGGCCATGTACCTGCACACAGGAAGAGAGACACACGCTGAGATCCAGAGATGGCAAAAGTACACACATCCTTTCCTCAAGAAGAAGTACAGATACTCGTATTTAAAAATACTCTGGTAAAAGTAGAAGTACTCTTGAGGAAAGGATGTGTGTACTTTTGCCATCTCTGGATCTCAGCGTGTNTTCCTCTGCAGGTTTCCCGGTTTCAAAGAGGTGCGACTCGTCCCGGGGAAACACGACATCTCCTTCGTGGAGTTTGAGAGTGAAAACCAGGCGGGCGTGGCTAAAGACGCGCTGCAGGGCTTCAGGATCACAGCCACCTGCGCCATGAAGATCACGTACGCCAAGAAATAGATCCCCGGAGTTTAATCCAGGGACGCAGAGACTCTGTGAGGGGGGGGGATGGGGGTCCCTTTCTGTCCGTTCGTTTTTATTTCTGTAAATCGTACATCTCCTCCTTTTTTCTTTTTTTTCTATTATTACTTTTTGTTGGGTAAATTGTCGTTGTTGAGGTCAGGCGAATGATCACTGGCCTACATCTTTTTTTGTAAAATAAAAGGCTTTTACATATATGTTGTTTTTAGATGTGTTTTATTCCTGGATTTTCATTATCAATGTATTTATGGGCTGAGAACAAGAACACCTTCAACTTTTGATATTAATCATGAGATACAACGGCAATGCAAAATATACAATCTACATGTGTTTCTTCCCCATTAACGGGACAGCTTAAAAGAAACACAACTCTGAAAGGTCAGACTGAGCACTACTTTCTTCATGTTATTGCCTTGGTGCTTTTGATTATCCATAAAACGGCATGCAGATGTAACGTGCATTTTGTTAGGACATATTCTGCACATTTCCAGGTGTATATCAGTATGTAGTGTCTCTACTTTAAAGAGTCCTCTCCTGCTGATGTTCAGGTGTATATCAGTATTTAGTGTCTCTACTTTAAAGAGTCCTCTCCTGCTGATGTTCAGGTGTATATCAGTATGTAGTGTCTCTACTTTAAAGAGTCCTCTCCTGCTGATGTTCAGGTGTATATCAGTATGTAGTGTCTCTACATGTCTCCTTCCTTTAATGTTCAAAAAGCTCTTTATTTTTCTCATACTGCCTGTGCTGCAGCACCTCTTTTCACCCTCTGTCTGAAACCAGAGCCCAGTCTGCTCTGATTGGTTAGCTGGCTGGCTCTGTTGTGATTGGTCAACCGCTTAGAGATGTCCCGCCCCTTAGCCACAAACGCCTATAACACTACAGGAAAGTGAAAACCTCCAAAAAACAAAAATGTTCAAACTGAATGAGTAAAAATTACTATAATATAATCTTCTACCGCAATAAAATGCGACATACACATGATTGTCGCAGGAATATTAACCCAGAATAATAAAAGTGAAACACTGACGGGAAACATTTGACTGCAAAAGGAAGTATTTTCCTAGGAACATTCTGCTGATCATTCTTCATACTTTTACTGAAGAAAGGGTTTTGAATGTCACTTGTTCTGAAGTCACTTCTGTCATACAAACATCCGGTTTTAATTGGACTGTACTGTGTCTGTGTACGTCTTGAAGATGTTAAGACCCTTCAAATCCTGAATGTGACATGGACCAGAAATGTTGCCGAGCTCCTTCTCATCATTTACTCCTGCTCTAATCTGACCTCGGGTAATAATGAGGCCATGTTGAATGGAATACGTGGAGGCATTTTCAGCATTTGTACATTAAATGCATATGACCCCACAAGCTGAAGAGCTGTCAAGATGGCATATCTGCAGCGAGGCGCATTGTTATTTTCCTGTTGAGCAATTTGGAAGAAGACGTGTCCAAATGGATGAGACATATTTGAGGCACTCTATTAATTATTTTGTGTGTCTGTGTGTGTGTGCGTGCGTGCGTGCGTGTGTCATAATGGCAAAAATACCTACTGTAGCAGGAGCTATCACAGGAGCAGATGTCATCACTATGCCTAGGTGTTTATGTGAGTATAATCAGGAACATTCACATAAAAAGTATAATAAGTGTCCCTCCAGTTGTATTTTGTAACATCAGATTATTATTACTCGTGCATTTATAAAAAAATAAAAGGAGTTGACTGTGGTAGTCTGTTGACGTGGAGCTCATTTAGGACTAATAATTAAGAGACCAAAGTGACACTTTAACAATATTTGATTTTCCAACCAACGGTCCAAAACTCAATATTATAACAACACATTACAAGTTTGACATTATTCAAAAGGAATAGCGGCAAACCCTCACATCTGTGAACTAGATAAGGAGATGTTTGACTTGATAAATGACTTAAAACATCGAATTGCTCCCTATAGTCATCTTTAAAGTGGCTTGATTGAATAAAACAAATCGTTTCAGCCGTATAAACTGTAAGTATTTATAATCAGTCATGTTTAAAGACAAGATGGAGCTTTAATCATCCCCGTAGTGAAATTCTGAATTTTTGATGAGATGTTGGTTTGTTTCTTTCTCTAAATCGGCTTTAATGGTCACCTTGCGCGAGTCCCTATATGTGTGCGTGTTGGTTCGCTAGATGACGTGAACGCGCCTCGCGATCTTTCTGTCATTCAGTCCATCAGAGCGCGCGGAGAAGCAGCTCCAGGTCTGTATCCGAGAATATTATCTCCTTTATTTAAATTAAACCTTAGTGTTCAGACAGCTCGTCCTTTTATGTATTCAATTGTGTGATTTAATTTAATTAGGCTTTCAATTAATGATGTGTGAGGTCAGTTGGAGGATCACGGAGAAACCTGCATGTCTTTTTTATTTAAACGTAGATTTAGACCGAAAAACGTTCTGTTCGTTCTAAAGGTTATTTGATATTTATAAAGACGCAAATGGATGTCCATAATTAACCTTAATTTGACATGGTTCAGCACGTGATTCCTGCAGGAATATTTTGTTTAGATTAATATTGTAATTTGAAGTATTTATAAGTTTCCCTCCCGGATCTCATCCACTTCTTATATTGATGTTTGTTTCATATCTTATTTTTATACCTGACGAGATTGCCAGGGGACCTTAACGGGTCGTAGAGAGATTTGGAAACACCTCAAGTAAAACATATTTTCAGATAAAATTAAATATTGTATTATTATGAGTTTCTTATTATCACAATTAAGACATAATTAGGTATAGTTTCTACAGTGAAACTCACGTCATGTCAAGTCATAAGCAGATATAATATTATTTTAATGATGAAACAAATTAAATTATCAAGTATTGAAAAATGGCATTCACATTTCATTAGATCGCACTTTATTCTCAGAAACCTAACAATATCATGTCATTTTAAGTGTTTTTAATTTGTTTCTGGTAGAAAACATGTTGAGTTACAATTTATATAGTTGGGGAATGTATTATAAATCATGATTAAACAATTATCTTTTATGTCAACTTTGTCAATGTGATCATTAATATTTTTAAAGAGGACATATTATTCTCATTTTCAGGTTCATATCAGCATGTAGTGTCTCTACTTTGACATGTCTCCATGCTTTAATGTTCAAAAAGGTCTTTATTTTTCTCATACTTTCTCATTTCTCGTGCTGCAGCACCTCTTTTTACCCTCGGTCTGAAACCAGAGCCCAGTCTGCTCTGATTGGTTAGCTGGCCGGCTCTGTTGTGATTGGTCAACCACTTAAAGATGTCCGTCCCCTTAGCCTATCAAGTACAATGCTCGCGAGTGTATAGTGATATCACTATGTTCTGGAAGAAAACAAAGGAATCCAATAGAGTGGCGAAGTCACGCCCATCTACTTCCGCTTCATGGGACCTTATTACGGAAATATTATGTATTGAAGTAAATGGAGAGAGAAAACTTATCTTTCGATCCCGTTTGAATTGTGCCATGAATTACACATATGATGTTTGTCAATCTTAAAAAATAATTTCCATGTCAAAAAAGCCACAGTTTGTCTTAAAACTGTTGAAATATAAGACTATGAAAAATACGAAACTAGAAAGACTACAAATCCCAGAGTCGCGTACATTAACGTTACACATTACACTCATGTTACTCACCGAAACCTTGTAAAGCCGGTCCCGCATGCTGACTCTTACGGAACCGACTAACTCCCCTTTCGTGTCTGTACAGTTCTCAACATGGCCAGACTTGTATTGATTTTCACCTCTTTTAATACTTTTCACTTCATTCTGAAAATATAGAGGTGAAATGTGCCAACGTGACGGCCGTCTTGGTGTTGGTGATGTATGCAAGACCAGAGTTGTAGTTCATTGAGCGCTTCACACAAACAATGTGTTACTTCACAGTTTTACGACACATTTTTCTTTTTTTGACTTGCAAAATTATCTTTTAAATTGACAAACATCATATGTGTAATTCGTTGCACAATTCAAACGGGATCAAAAGATAATCTTTCTCTCTCCATTGACTTCAATACATGATTTTTCCGAAATAAGGTCCCATGGAGGTCCCCCGGAAAGGGAGGGACTTCGCCTCTCTATGGAGGTGTTTCAATCGGGGGGGGAGTGTGGACAGAAAGTCCCTCTGGAGGGAACACAGGGATTTTAGGCTTTAAAGACCATTTACATGCAAAAAAAACTAAACCCCAAAATGCATAATAGGTCCTCTTTAATATGAGTCATGAATCTTAATATTTTTTATCCCTTCATCTATTAATTGGTCAATAAAACACTTCCATAGTCTGGTCAAATTGATTAAGGATCCCCTGTTTTGATCTAATATAATCTAATATAATTTAATATCTCTACAGCAGGTATGAATTAATACTTCCATTAGCTGTACAAATAAGCGACTTTAACTGTCACTACAAAATCTTCCTTAAAACAGATTTCCAATGCATGACTTTTGTTTATGACAGAGTGATTTGACAGTGTGGATTTAATAACTTTGCTTGACTTTAATTCCTCTCTTGATAAATCTTGGTAAACAAACCTCTTGTGTCGGGCAGTAAAAGATTCTTTCAGATGTCAGAGCTAAGACATTCCCCGACCTGCGGACAAATCTAACAAGAGGACTACACATGAACACTGTAACCTAGCAACACCATCAGCAAAACTACGAAACACGTGAGTCAAAGCCCTCAGAGGTCTGGAGTCACACTGAGCGGCCAAACAGCTCTCTGTGTGTCCAACACTGTATCTAGAGTCTTTACGGTAAAAGTGTCAGAGTCGGTGCCGGTGTGATTTACAGAAAGTCAAGCAGTAATGTTTTCACTGACGCACAAGAGCCAAATAATCTTCCCATTCAACTCGCAAACAAAAATAACTCTGTATCGTTAATCCTTTGTTATCTCCTGGTGTTCATTTTTGTTCAAGATGCTGTTTTTTTCTTTCCTGTAGTGTGTTATGTAGGTTTTTGTGCATGTAAATAGCCTGCAAAGGCTAAAAAGTGAGTTTCTCCTCCCTTGCTGAAATGTTTCCATTGGACTCTATTTCTGGAACATAGTGACATCACCATGTAACACTCGCGCTTCTATTGGATAGCGCTCCAACACATTGTACGTGATAGGCTAAGGGGTGGGACATCTCTAAGCCGTTGACCAATCCCAACAGAGCCGGCCAGCTAACCAATCAGAGCAGACTGGGCTCTGGTTTCAGACAGAGGGTGAAAAGAGGTGCTGCAGCACAGGCAGTATGAGAGGAATAAAGAGCTTTTTGAACATTGAAGCATGGAGACATGTCCCAGTAGAGGCACTACATACTGATATGAACCTGAAAATGAGCAGAATATGTCCTCTTTAAAAGCTGAGATTAGAAGTTCATTCTTGACCGTGGAACAGTAGATTTATTTGATCTAGGAGTACAATAGAAAAGTCATCATGTAGTTGTTGCTTTTCTGATTAATATGCTTTTACGCTTGCTGTTTATTCTGCGTTACTGATTTTTTATTTTATGATTTTTAATGATGCACTTTCCTGCAGACATTTCCACCTCAGCATGTTGACCTAAATCAAAATGGACAACAGGACCAACAGCAGCTTGGGTCTACCGGACTACTTCCTGTCTGGCGACGTCCTGGACTACGAGATTCCTCTGGACGAGATCCCGGACACCACCCAGGGCCGAGCCTTCTTCGTGGCCACCATCGTCATCGCGGTGGTTCTGGTGGGCATCATGTTGGTTTGTGGCGTGGGAAACTGCCTGTTCATCGCCAGCCTCGCTCGCTACAAGCAGCTCCGAAATCTCACCAACCTGTTGATCGCTAACCTGGCTGTTTCGGACGTGTTGGTGGCGACCGTTTGTTGCCCGTTTCTGCTCGACTACTACGTGGTGAAGCAGCTGTCCTGGAATCACGGACTTCTTCTCTGCGCCGCCACCAACTACCTGCGCACCGTCTCCCTCTACGTATCCACTAACGCTCTGCTGGCCATCGCTGTGGACAGGTGAGACAACTACACCTTCATCATGGAGTTTAAAGGGGAGCTATTATGCAAAATCTAATTGTTCATGTCTCTTCTACATCAACATGTGTCCCCTCTTCTTCATGTCTCTTCTACATCAACATGTGTCTCCTCTTCTTCATGTCTCTTCTACATCAACATGTGTTCCCTCTGTGTAAAGAGACTCTGAAAGTTTCAGGAACAAAGATTCTCTCTCTTTTTGTCCTGATCCATTTATATGAAAACCTGTCTGAAAATGAGACGACTTCAGTTTTGGACACTTTATTAGATGTCTAAACGATGTTTTGGGCTTGTGTAACCATTAGCCAATCACCAAACCAAGGGTACCCCCCCCCCCCCCCCCTTATCACCTGAATCTCCTCCTAGAGCACCATTGTGTTCTTTGTAACCAAATATCTCTCAGAGGGGCGTGGGGAGGGGCTCCTTATTTTCATTATGGGATGCTGCAATGATCTGTTTGGTATTTGGAGCCAAACACTTCAGAGACATGTTCTGTATATATCTGAGACCTATAATATATTGATGAAAAACAGTATAATAGGGGACCTTTAAAGAGTGTGGCGGAAATGTATAGAGACTAACTAACAAATAATAAGATGGTGAGGAAACCTTACGTTATACTGAAATGAAGATTCTTGGAATAAGACTTTTAGGGAGTTTATTCGTGCAAGAAGGTACATCAATAAGCCCCTGTCACACTGTCCCGAAATTGACACCCGATGGACACATGAATATAGAATTGTGAATTTCGCACGAAGATGGCCCCGAACCACACACGAAGGCAACATTTACATTACATTTAAGACATACAACTGCAACGAAAGTAACAAAAACGATTATGTTAAAGTACTATGATACTGTACTGATATTTTCAGACTTTTTTCTTTACTTTCTCCGTCTTTATATGTAGAAGATATTAAGTTTTCTCCGTAATGTTGTTTCCATAGCAACAACAACTTCCTGTCAACTCGCCTTCAAAATAATATTTTATATCCTTTTCAGTTTCACAGAACACAACTTGGGTTATTTACATAATATGTTTACATGATTTTGTTGTGCAATAAAACAACCCGATGGACACACGATAAAGGAAAAGTTCAAATTCGGAGGCTCTGACGTAACAACATTGGAGACATGTGAGGGCATCTTAAGCCTGTATGGAACCGCCGGTGGAGTTTCTTAGGCTCCGGCAGCAACTTCGTGAGCGGTGGCAAAATCTTTGGCATGCCAAAAAATTGCCGAAGGACCTTGCGAAGGTTCATTTTCGTGTTGAATTCGTGTGTCAATTTTGCCCTTCGTAAGGCCATCGTGAGAGCATCTTGTTATTATCGGTGTCATCGGGAATTCGCCCCGATCAGAGTGAGGGCGAATGCCCGATGGCACCGATGATAACAAGATGCCCTCACGATTTGACAAGATGCCCTCACGAGTGCCTTACGAAGTTGCCGCTCACGAAGTTGCTGCCGGAGCCTAAGAAACTCCACCGGCGGGCATGCGATGGCTTAAGATGCCCTCACGAATGGCCCGATGTTGTTACGATCAGAGCCGAATTTGAACATTTCCTTAATCGTGTGTCCATCGGGTGTCAATTTCGGGACAGTGTGACAGGGGCTTTACAGAGTGTCAAGCAGTCTGCAGCGAAGTACAAAAGGACAGACACCTCTTTGGCTTAAGTTCAGAACCTTTATTGCCAGAAAAATAGGCAATTTAATGATTGCTCCACATCGAACAGATCTCTTTTGATGATTTACGTTTGCCTACAATAAAAGCTTCTTCAGGGCCTTCTCTCAGCTCCTGAACCAGATCCATCATCGGCAGACGCTGAGACTTTATGACAAGCAGCCCTCCATGTTCCATTTATCAATGCTGACAACCTCCGTCATCTATAAACAGCATGTGCAGGGAGGGAAGATGGATAATCTCTGTTTATCCGGGACAGTCACAGTGGTTCCAGTTTCCCTCGTTAGTCTGTAGACCAGCTGAACATCTTCCACTGGGTCTCATTGTGTCCCAGCTGTGCATCAAGTGTGCAGCTAATATACAGCTTAATCCATCAAATCAACAAATTATAGTTTTTCTGGTCAGTTCCCAAAGTGAGGCTCCAGCTGTTTGCAACACTTACGTCAGCTTCTTGATTAAAATGTCTCCTCTCAAAGTGGAAAACAGCCCTGAAAAACCTCTTGAGAAAGGTGTAATTACTTAAGCTACTGAAGATGTTGATACATTTTAGATTATTGAATGATTACCAAGGCTGAAACAATGAGTTAATTGGTTGGTTAGCATTTCTTTTAAGGACCATTTAATTATAAGAATTGTGCTTTGGTTCCAGCTTCTCAAATGTGAATTCTTTTAAATGATTATTTTCTGGATATCTTAGTAGTCTTAGAGGGTCTCGTGCTTTAGGAAATGATGATGGTATCAAACAATAACCATTCAAAAGTCTGTTATGTCCTGCCACAAAATCGTGCTTGTGTACAGCCAGATGTCTGAAAGGACTACTCTTGGTTTGAAAAGTATTTCAAGCTTTTAGGTTTCAGAAAGTCCTCTTTACAAATAGCTGTTATTATGTATAAATGGTTTGTTTTGTATGTAGAAAAAAGCTGTAGTGGTGAAGTCAGACTGAAAGAGACTGTCAGCAAAAGTTCAATACATTCAATACGTTCAATACAGCAGTCACTGGTCAAATAAACTGGAAGCTCAGCATCAAGATGTGTGCAGACTTCAAAAGGAACAGGTTCCTGTTTCGGTGCACAATAACGGCTCGATCAAGCTGAAATCCTCAGGCTATGTTTAGCTTTAGCAAAGCTATTCTTTTAACTTCTCACTTCTACAGCCTTCTCCACAGGTGCATGGGTATTCAGGGGTATTTTCTGTTCATGGGTATGTTTATGTCATGATTTTAGTTTTGTGTGTGTATAATTTCCTGTTTTATTTTAACAATTTATACCACCACTGAATGTTATGTTGCTTCATTAATCTACATAATAAGGAGTCATAGTCTTTTTAGAGTTTTACTAAACCTCTATTGTCAGTGAACTTAAATATTGTGAGGTAGTAAACAAAATACCTAACTGCATATAAAAGCTATATTTACAAAAACTTGTGTACGTGTCTTCAATGCCTAAAAGTAAAGTGGAAAAATACCTCACATTTCCAGGTCAGGCCGAACACACCCCATGTGCTTCAGTTGGTCCTTCGGAGTATTTGATTCAGAAAAACATTATTTATTTGCATTACTTTACATAGTGGAATTTCAGGTTTGATTCAGTGTGTTTCTCTCTTCCTGTGTGCAGGTACATGGCCATCTTTACTCCACTACTTACAACGACTTTTTACTTTGACTTCTTACATTTTGAACACTAATACCTGTACTTTCTACTTCTCACATTTCCCAAACAGGCTGGTTCCTTTAGTTTCAATGTGTGTTTGGTGGCGTGATCATTATTATTTAGAGTCATTACGTGCCTATTGATTTGAACACGATCCGTGTATCCATCATTTCCTGGTCTTCTCTAAAGAAGAGGGACCAATGAAAACGTTGTCATGTTGCCGTTGGTCACCATGGAAACATTCATTAGCTAACAATGACATTATTGTTCTATTACAAGTGAGGTTCTTACCCTTCTTACCCTCGTTACCTCTGCCCGTCCTACCACCTGTTCTCTGGACCCTATCCCCTCAAACCTCCTTCAGACTATCGCTCCTGATATTCTACCATTTCTCACCCATTTCATCAACACTTCTCTAACTTCTGGTCA
>NW_011334821.1:23847-33056 GCF_000735185.1 Notothenia coriiceps
TGTGTGCCTTGGCAGTTTCACTCTCAAACTCCACGAAGGAGATGTCGTGTTTCCCCGGGACGAGTCGCACCTCTTTGAAACCGGGAAACCTGCAGAGGAAGAAAAACACCGTCAGCACACACACAATAAATGTCTGATAAGCTGCTGTTACGAGACAGGCCTACTCATCACTCCCAGGGTCAGAAACCAAACACGCAGAAGCAGCTCTCAGGTTTTATTAGGGCAGTCACTCTTCCCCAGGAGAATGGCATGGCAGTAAAAAGGCAAAGAAAGTGGCTACATGTATGTCAGTAAGAACCATCAGTGCCTCAGTCAAAGCTAATCGATGAAACATTAAAGCTGTACTCATTTGGTGAAAAAGATGTCGCACAGGAGTGACAGAAGGCAGACTCCACTGTAGAACAGAGAGAGCTCTCAGTATGATAGCAGCAGAGATAATACACTCTGTGGAAAGCACATTATATAGAGAGGGGAATCACAGAGGCTCTCCGTGACCGCTGCTGTGTCGGAAAATTGTCCGACTTCATGCCAATAATTCAGAAATTATGTAATAATAATAAAGTATAAAACCCTCTGATTTATCTTACCAGTTTGTCATACGTGTCTTTATTACAACACCACATGTTTATTTGATTTATCTCCCCCCCAATATATAACTAAATACTAGTGTTGTTAACTTGTGATTGGTCAGGAGTCATTGCTTATTATTTTTAAATCGATGGACACCACTTTTTTTATGCTCCAAGGATGTGGAGTAAAGATGAAGTAAAAAAAAAAAAAATGTATTTGCTTTTCCAGAGGTCATTCAACAACATAGTATTAGTATACCTCTCCACCTCTTGCAGCAACAACTGGAATATCCAATGTCAATGTTTACTGTTTCTATCTCTTTCATGATTTGTCTTCTTTTCTGTTTAGGTCATTTAAATGTCCATGTTTGTGAATGCCTATTTAAAGCACGTTGCCTTTATAAACTAACCGTAACCTTAAAACACAGACAGACTCTTTCTGTAAAGCCAGACGCCTGGCAGTGAACTCACTGGTTGAACAGCATGGAGAGCATCATCTCGTTGGTCTCTTCAGGCAGGTTGTTGAGGAACAGGATGTAGTTTGGAGGATTATCCGCCACCTGAGAACACAAGAGAGATCGTGTGTTCGGGGTGCGGAACAGATCAACTAAACATAGGGAAGATTTCCATTTATAACATTCACTTTTTCTGTCATGGAATAGTGGATTAGGACCGACTTGGGACTCAGGCCCCGTTTACACCGAGACGAAAACGAACCTTAGTCAATAACAGTTCACAAAAGACACTTCAGAAATGATATGCAGCTTTAAAAATAACGCAAATGTCACGTTTAAAAAATAATCTTTGCGCACAGACTGCAAAATCATACGAGGCTCAAACTGTTTAAATGGATGAAAAAGTTGTCAAAATAGCGTCAGTAATAACTTCTCAATTGGCGACAAAACTCAAATTACATTTTCAGTTATAAAGTGTCAACTAGTCCAACATTTCTCTGCTTTATTTCAACAATAGTCTAACATGATCCTGGATTATTTGTTCAAACTCAAATAAGCCGATTAGCTTGTGTTCCTGTCAGCTTACCTGTGCTGAACCGGAGTGTGGAGGAGATGTTGATCCCTGCAAACAAGAAACAAACAACAGTCAAACACATGAAGACTAGCGTCAGAGTTTTGGGTTTGCGTGCATATAAGAATATCTAGATAGATAACATGTTTAGATAACATAAAGAATAACTTTCAGAACAAGGAATAATACTCTAAAATCTGAAACGACAGAAATTAGCCACCTAACACTTACGAGTCAACGGATCTGTAAAACTGAGTTTCTCCACAAAGAGTCATGCAAAAAGAACCACTCATACGTTTTTGGGAAATAAGTCAATCAGCTTGAAAAACAGGGTTCATGCACTTTTTCACCAATGTTTTTCTTTTCAATGACTTCTCCATGACCTTTAACTAATTTTCCATGTCCAAAAAAATAACTCTTTCTCAGCGGTACCACTGAAAATTGTTTATTTTAACATGGAACAGGAAAATAAGGTCTGAAACATGTCGTGCCCGTCTAAAACAAATCAAATAGGCTTACTAGCTTCTACACGCTAAAGCAACTCAAATCTCTCACCAGCAAAATACCTCGTCAGTTAAAAGCCATTTTACGTTTCATTACTATACCATACAGTATTTATTATCATTATAGTATCACTATTTCGGCCATTAGATAAAATATAAATTATATTTCATGCAACTTTAGTTAAATTACCATGACTTTTACAAAACTTTGGGAAAAATATTGTTTTCCATAACTTTTCCAGGACCTGGAATTTGCATGACTTTTCCAGGTTTTTAACATCTGAAACATCATCATGGGTTAGAAAATAGTCATAAAAACAGGGGATTGTTTTGAATTGATCATTAAGTTTGACAACTACCGACTGGAAGCACATTTCTCATAGGGTAACTAAAGCAGTGACGTTGGTAAGAAGTCATATTTTAAGATAGATAATGTAGCCACGTGACGTTGGTAAGAAGTCATATTTTAAGATAGACAATGTAGCCAGATCTTCTCATCAGAAAGTTATTACAGATGGGCAGCAGTTCAAAGTCTTCTGCAAAGGTTCACCTCCTCCTCCAAACTATTTCCTGGAATTGCTGAGTGTGTGCTGATTATTGTTCTCTCGTGTTTATACTGCTATCTAACGTCTCCTGATTTATTCTGCAGAGAGGTGACTGATCCCAAACACTCTGACGTGCACACGAAAAAATAACGAGAAACAAACAGCTTTTTGGAAACATTTCTTCCAGTTGTCTCTCATGTCCCTTGTTTTTTGTATTACAGTCATCAATCTCCCTGCTAAGTGACTGTAATGTGTGAAGTTCGGTGATCCAGCTTTCATCAGTTCCCAGCTGCGGAGGAACAGCGCGTCTCGTGGGTGGAGGGCTGGTGGAGTTTTTGTATCTGACCTTAAATAGCTTTGTGTTATGAAGCCGGGTAAAACAAAAGTTTTCCATATTTTTTTACGGCTTGTAAATACACTGCACAACTCTTCCCCCAAGAAAACCCTGAATTTTACGAGTTATAGATTTGATATTTAATCTCTAAAAGGATCACTATCAATTTCTGATGCCGCTCATGATATTCTCAAAGTATCCAAAATGTGCTCCACGTTGTCGAATTACTTTTCTCTACTTTTTACCCAAGTAACATTTTGAATTAAGAAATGTTACTTCTAGTGTTATTAGTACTTTAACTGAGGTAAAGGATCTTCTCCCGTCACTCCTGACTTGCTGCTACGTTGTTAAGTTTGAAATATTTGAAAACAAAACTCAATCCCGCTTTAAAATAAATAAAAGCGTGACTTACTGCCGGTTTCTTTAGCATGCTGGTTGGTGGCTCCTGAGGCTTCTTCTTCTTGTCCTTCTTTTTATCCTTGTCGCCAAACGTGCCTCTCGCCTTGGCGATGACCTCTGAGTCTGTCTTTGCGTACTGTATCCTCTGGAAAACAAAATAAATCCAGTCAATAAAGCCCAGAGCCTTTTCAGAGCGGGGAAACATGTCAAGGGTTCTGATATCTTATACATTCTTGCAGCTGTTGTAGCAACATGCACTCAACTTTGTTATGTTTCATTAAAGGTCCCCTATTATACTGTTCATCATCAATATATTACAGGTCTCAGATATATACAAAACATGTCTCTGAAGTGTTTGACTCCAAACACCAAACAGATCATTGCAGCATTACCCATAATCCCCTCTGTTTCAGCCCTGTTTCCAAAGTGCTGATTCTCTGTCTGTTACTTTAGATGAAAATAAGGAGCCCCTCCCCACACCCCTCTGAGAGAGATTTGGTTACAAAGAACTCAATGGTGCTCTAGGAGGAGATTCAGGTGATAGGTTGGGGCGGGTGTTACCTTGGTTGCTGATTGGCTAATGGTTACACAAGCCAAAACATCGTTATGACATCATAAAGTGGCCAAAATCTGATCAGCTCATTTTCAGACAGGTTTTTATAGAAATGGATCAGGACAAAAAGAGAGAGAATCTTTTTTCCTGAAACTTTCAGAGACTCTTTACACAGAGAGTGGGGGGGGGGAGACATGTTTTGGATTTTGTATAATAGGTGACCTTTAAGGTACACAAGAACCATGATAAAGTTGTCTGATCACATATGAAAACATGACTAAATGCAGTCAGAGTATTAAAGAGAGAGAAAACTGGCCATCAGGCGATGTGTGTGAGGACACGGCAAACACAGCATCATTATTCCTACCATGGGTTTGTTGTAGAAGGGGAAGCCCTGAAGTTGCCTCAGTGCGTTGGTGGCGGCGGCGAGCTCTTTGAAGACGACGAAGGCCTGACCCCTCATCTTCGCGGTCTTCATCGCCACGATATCAACGATCTGACCGAACTGAGAGAAGAGCGCGTAGAGCGACCGCTGCATCTCTAAAGGAGGAAGAGGAGAAGAGACAGAGTTTGACACAAAGGCTCATGTGTGACTACAACAACACAACGATTACATGAGTTTAGTTTTCATAGTCTAGAGATAAAGCTTTAGTGACAATGTCTAGACTTCTTTGCATCAGCATAACATGGTAGATACTTTCATCCGACTCATCATAGATTTTGTAAGTATATATATGACACCGAAAAGTAACAAGGAACTTCAGGTTCAAAGTGTCAAAGCACTTCTTTGAGTTTGGTTTTATTTTTGTTTACAGGTTATTATGAATTCACATTTTAAGCCATAAAGTGAGAATTAGCAGTAACTTACCTTCTTTCTTGACTTTATCATTTATATTGTTGATGTAAATCGTGTGGTTTGGTCGGATATCCATGGTGGTGTCTGACAAAACAGCAGGAGAGGATGTTAAAGTCTGCAAATCCATATCTGAAGCCTAAAAACACTACGGATGAAAGGGGGGAATCTTCCTTCCCTTATTTAACACTATTTTAACAGATACAAAAACAGTACAATTGGAAATGGATTTGAGGAACTGATCAACTTCTTCACACATACAGTATACCCACATAGTGTAATTTAGACTCTGCATTTAACCCAACCTAGTATAAGGATGCAAGGGGCAAGGAGATAACTCAAGGTGGTCCAAAAAATAAAATAATCTAGTCTTTTTTGTCTAGGATAGTAAGATCTGCACACTCAGTTTCTATGCTGATTTCTTCTGTTCTTATTGAAGGGTTGCTCAGAGGGATGTTTGTGTTTTTCTGTCCTTTACATTGTCAGTCTGGTTGAACAGTTGTACAGTGTCTTGTTCTCCATGTATAAAACAAAACCATCATACAATTAAAATCAATTTTTAATATGATTTTCTACAACCTAACATCGTGAAAACCATACGACCATAAGGCAGTCCTCTTAAACATCTGATTGTACCAAAATCATCTGTAGTTGCAGAATACTACACACTTAATGAAACTGTCACCACCAATGCTAATGACATATAAAACATGTCCAGAAAGTCTTAATAAACATGTGTTATCCTACAAATCACAAATAAGGAGCTGCTGACAGAAGCCATAATGCACAACTATCAACGGTATAGTTTAATTTCCATTTTCAAGAGTTTTTAACGTTTTAAATCAGGCCATCCGCGTAGCTGAAGCTAATATTAGCATACGTTAGCTCAACGCAAGCTACATCCATTCATAACTAAAGGAAGGCTAGCAGCAGTTAGCTATGTGTTCAGCTAGCTGACCAGTGTGATCACCGATACAAACATAAACCATAGACAAGTATTAACTGGATAGGGGATCTGGTAAAATGTAGAAACAGATACGAATAAAGGAAAGATGTATACATATTAAACTCACCTCCTCACCACACTGCTCACATGTAACAGGAAGCTGCTGCTCGCGCCGATAACAGAGAGCGCTGCTTTAACCTGATTTAACATGTAGAGCCCCCTCAGGCCGGGAGGAGAACTACAGGCAGCATTTACAACGTTTCACATGATGTTCATTCATAAATGTGTGGGTAATAAATACCATAGACTTTATATATAAAGGTAAATACCATACATTGTAGTAAATGGAGAGGAGTCTAGCCCTCCTTTCCCTGTCTCATAAATGATTTCAAGTCCTTTTGTCTGTCCCTTAGAAAAATACAATCTTGTAACCGGTCGATAAAGATTTACAATGACATTTCCAAATGGTTATTATTTTTAAGTAAGCTTAATGCCTCTTAAATGTATTTTTTTTGTTTTTTGTCTTATTGTGAATGAATGTCATTGTAATATCCTTTTTTCTTTGCACTTGTGTTGATAACTTGATGATATCCTAACCAAGCTTTTGTAAGTTCTAAATATGTTAAATACAAAAAATCCTAAATGTAAAATTTCCTGCCATAGAATCTTGACGAGAAATATGCTGATGAAAAACAGTTCAGTAAGAATATAAGAAATCAGTGTTAATTGATAGCAAAAAAGTGTTTGCCTATTTAAATAGGAACAGTCACCTTGAAAAAAAGATTTGTAATTTTTTCGAGATACCAATAAATTATTCAAGAAAGCTTATCACTATAATAACTTCTGACATCTTTATTATCAAAAGGCTATGTTTTCAAATTGTTTTGAGAATGGGCTTCCAGTGGTTTTAAGAAACTAAGTACGCCTATTACTCGAGTACTTAAGTACAATTTTGAGGTAGGTATTTTTGCCACTTTCCATTACTATTTAGAGGTAAATATTGTGTTTTTACCCCACTACATAGGTGTAGTTACTTTGCAGATATAGATGAATGATAAACAATATAATCAACACTTTAACAAGACTGTAGTTATATCTGGATTAAATTCACATTTTTCCAAGCAGTAGATAAAGTAATTCAAACTAGCTGCAACTTTACCAGCTTTGATATATGAGTACATCAATAATTGAGTACACCAATAATTATAATGAAAACATTTATATAGATTATTCTTAAATGGGTCAATCTGCACAATGACTACTTTTGCTTTGGTAGTATATTTTGATGCTCATACTTATGTAATTCTACTTGAGTAACACTTTTAATGCAGGACTTTTAATTGAGACAGAATATTCCTACACTCTGGTACTTCTACTTTTACTTAGATACAAGATTTTAGTACTTCTTCCACTTCAATTCTGAAGGGTTTTTCATGTTCTTTCCAGCTGTGTTTTTGTCCTCTCCCGGCTTCCGTACAGATGTTGTGTTTTCATCAGCTGATGCTTGCCCGTTACTCCGCTGCTTTTTGTCATATGAAAGCTAACAAGCTAAACTAACAGTGACCATGGATGTGAGCCGGTTCACACGGGGACGGTGTAGCAGTGTCACCGGACAACTATAACACCTGTCCACGGTGGCTTCCCTCTTCTCCTCACCAATATCTGTGTAATTTCTACATTTCCTGTGCAGTCAGCCGGTTATCTTTGCGACTTTTGCCCCCTTTATCCCGTTGAAGTTCATGCTAGTGGGTTAGCCTGCTAGCTAATTAGCTCGAAGCTTTGCATTGTGAGGCTAACTAACTAACTAGATTTAACGGACATGAGAGATGGCATCTGTTCGGGTGGCTGTCCGGGTGAGACCCATGAACAGGAGGTGAGTTAAGGACAATAATAACGTTGTTTAACATCATATGTCATGTTTCTGAAGATAAAATGGCATAATATCGTTATTTGTGTTATGCTAACTGACAGATGTAGCCGTTGGGGGAATGTAACTGGCATGAATGGACTCAGGAATTCAATTTCACTACGTTTTTAAAGGTTATTATAATAGTGAAGCTATTGTTATTTAACCTTAAGTCCTTAAGATTCAGATTCACAGTTTCATCAGGTCTTTATTCAGTGATTTAAACAAAGGTTGAGAGCATATTTACTCCTGCTTGTCCATGGGAGGCAGAGCAGGTGCAGCTGTGTGATTATTATCAGAATCAGAATAGCTTTTTGAGTCCCAGAGAGGGAAATAGTTCGAGCAAAGAGATAGAACTTATAGATACAAAATATACTGTATTTTTAACGTAGAAAGTAATGAAGTAGCTGCAGAATGATGGAGGTGCAGATCCTCTTGTTCAAGTACTAATACCAAACTGAATAGTATAACATCTGCCTTCAAAGCCTTACTTAAGTAAAAGTGTATCACCAGGGAAATGTGCTTAAAGTATACAAATTCAAATGTTTTCTGTCAGTGTCGAACCATGATATATTATGTTTTTGGATTAATATTACTGCAGCATTGAAGTATATGTTGCATTTCACTGCTATAGATGTTTATTGTTGTAACAATTTAAACTTCTGAATATGCTGTTGGGTACTTTCATCTACAGCAATGCATTCTAATCTAAAATATCATCATATGTTTGTGTTGCTGTCCTGTCACATCGATGTGTTTCTATAAGAAGTCTCAGAAAAACAGCCCTAGTTTGTTTAGCTTAAGAAGTAGGAACATTTTATCATCCCAATTACCTCCGAATTCAAGGTATTTGACCCATTAAGCTACACAAATGATTGTGTATTTAAATGCATCCACATTTCAAACAATACAGAAAAAGACTGCCCAACATATCCCTGTGAGAAAACGATGTTTAATACTCTGGTCTGAGTTAACATCCATTATAATGAGAGCTAACAGTGTTGTGTAATGTGTTCAGTTCTTGTGTCACTCTCATAACAGACACGTTGCTTCATTAGCTGCTTTTGTCTAAACTTACAGAAGTCTAATGTTCAAACACTTTTAAACAGAAAGTGAGGACTGTGTTTCTGCTTCAATATAAAGGACATTGTTGAGCCTAAGGACAAACCAGGGTGGAGACAGAAGTGTATACACGACTAAACAAACATGTCGCCCTGCTGAAACAATTCATGTTTAGTCATGTGGATTGTATTGATGTTAACCTAGTTTGTCTGTGAACATTAGACATCACAATATCCGGGACTGTGAGACTGTGAGAAGTACATTTTAAATGGCGGTTAAGAGAGACAAGGAAACATACATTTAGGGCTGGATCAGAAAGAAATGTGTATAAAATAGCGCTGCTCGATTATGGCAAAAATCATAATCTCGATTATTTGGGTCAATAATTGTAATTGCGATTATTCATTGACTTTGAAAACATCCATTTATTGGAGAATTTTTTTTTTAACAGTATGTTTTTAACAGTTGATTACCCTGAACTTTAAGTATAATTCAACTGAAAAAAAAAAAAAA
>NW_011334821.1:33079-35343 GCF_000735185.1 Notothenia coriiceps
TAATAAAAAAATAATCGTTTTATTTCGATTACGTTGTTTTCGTAATCGTTGCAAGCCATAATCGTAATCGCGATTTAAAATACGATTAATTGAGCAGCCCTAGTATAAAATAATTTACAGACATGTACCGCTGCCCTTACAGTTTGGGAAAAGGTTTTATTAGCTGTTAAGCCATTATAAGACTTATTGATGTACTTTGACTCAATTAATCGTATTTTAATCACGATTACGATTTTGGCTTGCAACGATTATGAAAACAACATAATCGAAATAAAACGATTATTTTATTTTAATTTAATTAAAACGTTTTTTTATTGGTTTTTCAGTTGAATTATACTTAAAGTTCAGGGTAATCAACTGTGAAAAACATACTGTTCAAATTTTTTTTTCAATAAATGGATGTTTTCAAAGTAAATGGACAATCGTTTTTAATAATCGTGATATCAATTATTGACCCAAATACCGGTAATCGAGATTATGATTTTTGCCCTAATCGAGCAGCCCTAACTTTAACATATCAAATAAAGAAGTATAGACATAAACGTAGATTTGTTTTATACTGGCATAACTTGTGTATTTTATATGTACGATTCAAATTTTATGACTCTAGTTTTGAAGTCGCTTTCACTGTATAATTTATAACAGGAAATTAAGGAAATAAAGATGTCGCTGAAAACAAAAACACATTTGATATTAAATATATAAAATTGAACAAGTATAAACATATAAATAATTTACTTATAGAAATAGAAATATTTATTTATTTATCTTATAATATACATTTCAGTCATCATATTAGACTGTCCGTGTTTTGTATTTTTGGAGTAAGGAAGACAGGAAGTTTAATATCAAAGTTTAATCAAGATCATTTAAGATGTAATGATGATGATTACAATGATATTGAAACAATGCAACAACACATTCAACAACAACCTCTCAGAATCAGCAATATGTTACTTTTAAAAGAAAGAAAATAACATACATACGATAATACTTTAATGGTGAGATCAAGTCTGAAGTTGCTCTAAGAGCCTTTAGTGTGCATTTGATCATGCATTTATTTAACAGATAGTGAAACTCTTTTCAGTGGTGCGCTGCTAAATGAATTCTCAGCATGATCAAACTTGGAACAACTTTTTCCAAAAGATGCTGTGAATGCTGACGCGATGAATTTGGAAAATAATAATACTCTCCCCTGTGTTTATATCATAAAATAAGCAATGTTTTTATTTGATATTTTGCAGCTACATAACTGACATTGTTCTTTTACAGAGAAAAGGACTTGACCGCAAAATGCATTATCAAGATGGAAGGGAACAAAACCTCCATCACCAACCTGAAGGTACTTTTTAATGTATTTATTTAATTGAATTGCCTCTGTGTCTTAACATGTGCTATACGAATAAACTAACCTTGAACCTTAACCAACACAAGAATGCGCTTTTAAAACAGGAAGTTATTTAGGCTGAAAATGATCCTAACACATTTTAGCTGAAGCTGTGCTTTTTTTAACATTTCTTGTTCTCCAAAGATCCCCGATGGTAACGCAGGTGAAGTGTTGAGGGATCGAATTAAAACCTTCACATACGACTTCTCCTACGACTCCATGGACTCCAAGAGCTCCCCATTCGTCTCCCAGGAAAAGGTAAATACTAATACCCACAGCTTTTTATTTTATATTTTTTATATATATGTGCTGTGTTTATAAACCTGTCAATGTACGGCATGAAATCGAAACATAGATGGTACTACTGACATAAAACACTTATCCCATTACTAAATATCCTATCTTACAGTATGTGGTAATAAAGCTGGAAGTAAAAGTGATGAACGGCCTATAATAACATGTATAATATCTAATACCAGAGGTGGGAAGTAGTGGAGTACAAATACTTCGTTACTGTACTTAAGTACATGTTTCTGGTATCAGTGCTTTACTCCACTACTTATTTTTCTGATGACTTTTTACTTTGACTTCTTACATTTCTAACACAAATACCTGTACTTTCTACTTCTTAAATTTCCCAAACAGGCTGGTTCCTTTAGTTTGAATGTGTGTTTGGTGGCGTGATCATTATTATTTAGAGTCATTGCGTGCCTATTGATTTGAACACGATCCGTGTATCCATCATTTCCTGCTCTTCTCTAAAGAAGAGGGACCAATGAAAACGTTGTCATGTTGCCGTTGTTCAGCATGGAAACATTCATTAGCTAACAATGACATTATTGTTCTATTAATATAAAGGGAGGTCAGGTACTCTTTA
>NW_011334822.1:0-7441 GCF_000735185.1 Notothenia coriiceps
TATATATATATATGGAGCAGGAGGACACATTCTGATGGATGACAATACAATCCCTGGCCTGCCCAATGGATCAAATGAATGCTGGCTGGATGAAAGGTCACATAGCACACACTCTGGTTGTTATTTTTGAAAAGGACGACAGGCTACACATGGTCCCTGATGGAGTCTATCATCTGTCCCCTACATGTGCCCTTTCAGAGCTGCTGTTTGCGGCAGCCTCATGGAACATATTGATAATAGAGGGATGTTGGATCAGTTGCTATTCAAGCTAATGTGTCTTTTGGCAAATTTAAACTGTACAGATTTAATGTATTTATGTTGAATTAACTGGTGTTAAAGTGAGAGCAGCCTTTAGCACAAATGTGCTTCAGAATATACTTGCCTCCCATGACCAAACAGTTTGTTGTAGACTCCAGAGGGACACATCACTGCACAAAGCAGTGTTTGTGAGGTTATGTGTCTGTGAATGTGCGGATGCATACGTGTGCGTTATTTTATAACGTAATGGGACCACCAGAGAATGCCACACACATCTGATATACTCCTGATACAGCCCTGCTAGTGGCTGAAATTCAGCTAACATCAGCATAACATGCTCACTATTCAAATGTTAAAATGTTTAGCAGGTATCTCCTGTGTGACCTCAAATGGATCATACCTAAACAGTAATATAGGGTTAAGTCATCATCTATTGCATGGGAAATATTATTATCGGAGTACATGATCATGAAATGATTAAAGCTGCACTTATCGACCATATTTCTTTCAGGGTGCATGCCACACAGGCGCTAAAGCCCTGAACAGTGAGTCCAAGGTTAGCCACAGTTAAGGTCTCTCTCCACTATCTCTATTAAATAGATGAATTAAACAAATTAAAAATAGACTCTTGCAAAAAAAATAGGGCTGATGAATGTTATGAAGCACCAGGTTTATGGGACTGTTTGCTATGGGCCAACCTTTTGCTAGCATGTGAATGAGGTGATGAAATATCTATGTCTATAACATATTCATTAAATATGAAGGTCAGCAAAAAGTTGTATGTGTTACTTCCACGCTCTTAACTTTTGTTTATTTACAATAAAGAAATGAAACTTCACTGGCCATGACATAAAAAGCAAATAGTTACATGTTTTAAATTTGATGCTGTGTGTAATTCCTACACTATGCTGACATCACCAAGAATGTTCATACAGTTATATAGAGTTCATACTGATGCTTCATTTAAATGAAATAAAATACATATCAGTGCCTTTTAGAGAGATATTATGATATCCTTCTCATGCAGTCATTCACAGAAGACGTATAAACGTGTCTGCAGTGGATCTGTTGGGTAACCTTGACATTCAGCCTCTTCACACACCTTCCAACCTTGGGGCACTGGACCAGCGATTGGGTGACTTCCTCTGGCGGGGGTTTCCCCTGCTGTCACTGAGCGGGATGGAAAACTCAGAGTCATGCACTTTAAACTCATATTAATGATCAACAGCATACTGTTACTATACCAACAGAGCATTGGATGATACACAGTACAGTAGGTCAGAGAGCAGTGAGACAGAGAGTATAAACACAATAAGACAGGTAGAAGATGTACAAGGATAAAAGGGATCAAACATTTAACAGCAAAAATAAATTTCGTTCAGCAAATAGAGAGAGTTAACCTAGAGACTTCTGTCATGCTGATACACAAATCGAAACACAGTCTGGTTGCTGTGTAATTCAGCAAAAGTTGCACAACTTCACACAAAGAGAAACTTTGTGGGGTTCATTTCTTAAAACCCTCAATTTAGATTTTCCACTAAGCTTTAATCCAATTCATATCCTCCAAATATAGGACTATAAAATGACAAATGTGAAGATTGCCCTCCCCTGACATTTCTTTCATTGGGATCTCACTATTCAAATAAGTCAATGATTAGTTTTAATAAGCCTTGCCTAATATGACTGTTTGACGATACACTTCAACTTACTTTCGGGGATCATTGTGTCTTTCAAAAATTCTGGAGACAATATTACTGAAATTATTTTTTGAAGCGGGGGGGTGTTGGATACTCTGACTAGATGTGCTATAGAATTAGACTTTATTGACTGGCGGGCACATTTTGATAGAAAAAAGGAATAAAGTCCTTTAAAAATAATTTCCTTTGTCACTCAAGTTCTTCCTGCACAAATAATACTTAAATAGTATTGTCGGTAAAGCTCTGAAAATAGTGGGGAAAAGGTTATAAGCATACAGACAGGCTGTGAGCAGGCCACTGATTTCGCTTTTCACAATGCCACTCGTCTCACTCAATTTCTCACCTGGACAGGTGAACTGTGTTTTCACCACTTGTTCTGATATTCTTAGTTATAGTTAAGCAGCCACATCACTAAAACCAGGAAAAGGTTTCTTAAGAAAATCTTTGAGAAACTAACTTGTTATGGGCTTTAAGGGAAGCACCAGGGGTTCAAAGAGGGTTCACCAGATAGACGGTACACTAAAAACCCTTTTTTCTTCTTTTGCTTTCTTAGGTATGGTTCAAGAACCGCCGTGCCAAGTGGAGAAAGCGAGAGAGGAACCAGCAAGCGGAGCTATGCAAAAACGGTTTTGGTGCCCAGTTCAATGGACTCATGCAGCCCTACGATGACATGTACACAGGCTACTCCTACAACAACTGGGCCACCAAGAGCCTAGCAAGCAGCCCCCTCTCCGCCAAGAGCTTCCCATTCTTCAACTCAATGAATGTAAGCCCCCTATCATCCCAGCCCATGTTCTCCCCCCAAAGCTCCATCCCCTCCATGAACATGGCCTCCAGCATGGTGCCCTCAGCAGTGGCCGGGGTTCCCACTACGGGGCTTAACAACCTGGGTAACCTGAACAACCTCAACAGCCCTACAGCGCTCAACTCGGTGGCGGTGTCTGCGGCCACGTGCCCCTACGCCTCCACCGCCAGCCCCTACATGTACAGAGACACCTGCAACTCCAGCCTGGCCAGCCTGCGGCTCAAAGCCAAGCAGCACACCAACTTTGCCTACCCGGCAGTGCAGAACCCCGTGTCCAACCTGAGCCCCTGCCAGTACGCTGTGGACCGGCCGGTATGAAGGAGAAGCTCCGGCGACCATCCCTAACTAACTGACCAGCTGTTAGTTCACTGTTACTCCACTCCTCATCTCACACTGCCAGATGTGCTGCAGCCTGGCAGATTGTGTTTCGATGGTACACAAAGAGAATAATCTTCAAAACTGACACAACAAATAGAATTGCCCAGATGGACCACCGTGCTTCAAAGGAATTCTTTCCAGCTTGTGGGACTTTGTCGCTGACCAACTGCCTAAAGGATTTCTAAAGATTATATGAATTATCTTTATTTTTTTTGCCTTCTTTTGAACTGCATGATTAGAATAAACGTAGAAAACAAGAGTAAATAAAACATGGATGCTTCAACTGGACTGGTGGTCAACATGTTGACCCACAAACATCAGATGCGATCTGCGCGACTGTCGCAGGAAAAGGGACCTGTGGTTGCTATGCAGGAGAAATGGAGGATGTATATAACGGACCTTTTTGTTTTGTATGTGACACAAAATATATGAAAACGTACTTTAAAGATGAGAAAAGCATGTTCTTCAAAAGCAAAGGCCCGAGGTTTATGTACTATGAGCACATCCTTAAACTTTGTTGTGATTCTTCTCTACGTGGAAGGTCACAGGTCAAAGGTCAGCCTGGATGGGCAAGAGGAGGGCTGTCCTGGAAAGTGAACACAACAACAACAACAACAACAACAACAACAACAACAACAACAACAACAACAACAAGTTACTCACACATACCAGAACATCAGAAAGATTTTTCAAGTAAAAACTCTAAGCCATTGAGTATATAGATTTGTGTGGTGTTTTGCAAAGCAAGTCCATGACTGTAAAACATGTATGTAAGAGTGCAGTTGTCATTGCAAAAAAACAAGCTTTTTTTCCTGGTGTAGCCTGCTCTGTCTCATTAAAGAACCAATTAAAGCATCACTTGTTATGAACATGAACTTTGACCGTCATAGAACAGAACACGTCCTCTATGTCTCTGATCTGTAACCTGCGGTGGAAAGAAACTCAATTAATTTATGTATCATACAACTTTCAGGTACTTGTACTCTAGTATTTACATTTTCTGCCACACACTATATATCTCCTGGACTACAATCTGGAGAGTTTTTGCCCCACTAGATTTATTTAATAACTTTAGTTACTAGTTACTTAACAGTATTAGAATGATATATTGAGTATTTTCAACAAGTACATAATTACATTACATGACATGTCACTTGTTAGACGCTTTTATCCAAAGCGACTTACATACTCAATACTGTGGACAATCCCCACAGGAGCAATTTGGGGTGAAGTGTCTCAAGGACACAACAACATGCTTACTGCAGTGGGGTTTGAACCTGTGCTCCCTTGATCCCAACACCAAGGCTCTATCCACTGTGCCACACGCCTCCCTAATGATGTATATATCATTATAGATTGAGATGTCACCATTGAATGATTTGACAAGCTACCTATAGCAGTAGATTCATATGTTTAAATGAGCTTCACTTTTACCAGCCCATATTAAAGTAATGTGCACATTAATGCATCAATAATTATAGTTATAATATTGATTATAAGAGCTATATCATTTATGAATCTGAAAAGGGCAATTCTCCATATAAGGCACTTTTACTTTTGGTCCTTAAAGTATATTTTAGACATTAATACTTTGTACTTTTACTCAAGTACGCTTTTGATGCAGGATTGAACCTGTAGTATTTCTATATGAGGTATTGCTGCTTTAACTTTTTTAAACTTAAAAAAAATCTGTCTATAGTCTATAAAACCATAACACAACGTTCTCAAAGCTATGAGCACAACACCATGGTAACGCAGACTCACTTCCATGGCAACCAGTAAGCAACACTGGAGCGGGCAGCGGGCTGCTGGGAGATATCCGGAGCCGTCACTGATACGTTTGACCTACACTCTGAGGGGGGGCCGCAGGTTATCGAGTAACACATTCACGGGGCCGCGGCTGAAGCCGGGCCAGGATCACACAAGGGCCCGGAGGAGAGGAGGGTCCCAGCGGAGCCACAACCAGGGGTTAGCAGCCCATCAATTTCCATTAACCCCCCCAACTGTTTATTGCTCTGACATTTCCACTGTTCCCTTTACATTCAATTATAAAACGTCACAGTTTCAACAGAAATTCTGCCATTAATACAAACACACACATTCTACTAATACTGCTTCTACTAATATAAGTGCTAGTCCAAAAATATATTTTAAATAATTGTTTATAATAAAGTAACATTACAACTTGAACACATGATGTTTTAAAGCAGAGAAATGTAACTAAACAAACCAGATTTTCTAAAGTAAGTTTAAATAATATGCAATATCAGATGCTAATAATAATGAAGGTAATACTAAGTACAGAATCTAATAACTCAGCTAAAATGTTAATTTTAGGCATACAAATTGTATTGCAATTGTTATTGTAAAACATTCATTTTTTTAACCTATTTGAATCTTCCGTTAAATGATTTGAATCTGAAGAAATGGAAGTTCCAAATAAATGACTAACATGGAATATAACATTCTAATCTTGGCTGATGGTCCGCGCAGCTCATTGCTACAATACACAGTCTTGTGAATAGGGTTTCCTCTAAAGAAAGTTGTGATTGTTTAGTCAACAATTCAGGTTGTAATGAAAAGGAACTTTACAAAACATTATAACATCAAATAAAATGATAAAGCTTTTCTATGAATCGTAGTGGAAATTAAAAGACAAAACACTATAATAACTGCCTCTATTTGTCCTAAAATGACTTCATAGTTTCACACAGGAGACTGGAAGCCCTCTTCATCTTGATTGTAGTTAAGAAAAATCAAAAAACTAACTAATACTGGCTCCAAAAATACTTAACTTAAGAACTTTGTAAGTTTTAACTTCATAATGAAAACTTCCGTTAAGGTTTTCCTTCATTTGAAACAGCCATAGAGACTGAGTCAGTGATAATCAGAAGCAGGGACATCCTGGCATACAAGGAGCGCCTAATATCAAATATTGGAAAGTGACATGTAAAGAAACGTCACTCAGAGCCAGAGCCGGGCTCATGGTGAGGAAAGCTGTGCTCAGAACACATGAGCAGCTCTCAGCCTGCAGCGTGCTCACCCCGGGAGGGACTGGCAGAACACACAGACGGTACTCAGAGGTGAAAGATTATATGATTAGCGGTGGGACACTTAGAAAAAAGTTACCAAAAATACTCATCTTTTAATTTGTCCGAATGTTAGTGCACTTTTGATGTCACAGGTACAGTATATATCAAGGTTCAAAGGCTTTTAGTCATATGCACAGCTCGCAATGCAACATTATTTTATATATATCAGACATAAAACAGTCAAACTAATTAAAAAAACAATACAAAATAGTGCAAGAAGTGGATAGTGCTGTTGCAAGATTAATGTGCAGGTAATGCAGGAGAAGTTAACGAGAAATAAATAGTATAAGATGAGCAAAAAATAAACGTAAAATGAAATATTGTACAGTGAAATAAAATACTGCTTATTGTAATAATGATCACCTCGGGTCTATAGGGTTAGACAGGGTCTGACAATATTGATATGTGCCGTTAAAAGAGGATTCAGATCGAAGAATATCATCTAAATTAAATGGAGGCATTCCAGAGCATCAGCGTGGAATAGTTTTTGGATGTCACATAGATGATCTGAATAATGAGAAACGCTCATTTAACCGAATTTATTTGCCCTTTGATTTGAACAAAGAAATCCAGTTCCACTCCTCAGGTGGGGATGTATCACTTCTTAATTAGACACAGAGTTTGAATGTATCACATTCAGCATCAGACAGAGCCTTTCCAAAGTGTACAACTGGCAGAGGAGCTTTTTAAATGGAGCTGCTGACCCGAGAGCAGCCTCCTCCTGGTGGACTGCAGAGCTGTGGAGCGAGGTGGAGCGTCACAGTGTGTGCTTCATCAATCAATATTCCACCGGAGGGTAGATGTGTGCGGTCCCTGATGTTTACCCACAGTACAGATACAGCAGGAGCAGAGAGCACAGGCCGGAAAAAAATACAGAGGCATCTGAAGTTCTAACAATCTCCTCGGAGAATAGACAAAACAACAGATGGAGAAACATGGACAGCAGCTCTGCTGGAATAGATGGGCCTCACATTTCAGGAATTAATACTTATTTACTTTTTCCTATCTTTAAATGTGTTTCTCTTGAGAAAAAAATAAATGCAAACACCCACCATGATGGTTATCTGCTTCAGAGTACTGAGGTACATACCACCTTTGGTTTATATAACAATTGTGTGTAATCTCATTATTAGGGTCTGAGACCTAGGTCGGCGAAGACCCTATTGAAATCGGTCGCGCAGCGACCGATAAACCTGCGAAACACACACAAA
>NW_011334822.1:13392-21449 GCF_000735185.1 Notothenia coriiceps
CCAAAGTACTCGTGGTAAACATATGTTACGTTACTTTAAACTGCTCTAGAGTTTTGACTTGTGCATATTACAGAGCTCGCCGACTTGCAATTGGGTGTGTAGCACTGTAAAAAATGCGTCACTCGTGTCCCTCCCCATATCGCCATCCATAGCCGAACTCTGCCACTCGGCTCGGACGTAACGGTACCGTTCTGTCGAAAACTCTTTTTGAGTACGATGAAAGTATACGTCAAACTCCGCCTGGTACATTGACGAGTAAGACTTCAGACCACGTCAAACCTTGTACACCAGGTAACCTGAAGTTCTGTTGTAACACAAAACATACCGCCTCCCTCGCCAACGGTCCTTCTGCTATCCATCGTAGGGTATTAAACCCCACCTCGACAAATCCGACGTAGCCACTCCGTCTCTCGCGCGCAACTTAAACGCAACGCTCGTCCCCATCTCGCGCCTCCAACATCACTCTTCTTGGCACAAGTCCGCACCGCCCCATAAAGATATATATACAAATGGATAACGTGTGCTATAACGTGTTTAGAGCTTTTGACGCTTATACAGAAATCCGACGATGTGTACCATTCAACCCCGGCAAACGCTGGTACACTTTACCTCAATGACACTCAAATTTACTTATGTGACGTAGTTTAACTTTCGACGGAATAGACTTTTTGGCCTAAAGTGTGTGAGCTAAAAGGCGCCAAAGCGCCAGTTGAAGCGAATCGGTATCGTACATCGGTCCCCGGGCAATTAACCGCCCTCGAGGCCTCGTCGGCAATTACAAGGTCTAGTTTCTACTTGAGTCACTTTCGGGCGGACGACTGGTTAGTCTCAGTCACACGGCCTCAATTTCGCTAGTTCAGTATAATGTCCTCTTCCTTTATGTCAATTTGACGACATCCGGAGTACGGTCCTTTTCTGCAGGCGCGTTTGTCTAGTGGCTGACACGACTTGTACTTTGTGGTTCTATCTTATAGTGACTGGTGAAGTACGTTAGACTTATAATTCTCCTAACAGAATCTTTATTTTTAGTTACGAAATATCGTATTAAAAAGAGATTTGATAATGGCAGTCAAATTTCGACACAAATAGACTTTTTTGGGTCTTCAAGAGTATTTTAGAGTTACGATTCGCGAAATAAGACTTTAAGACAGTAGAGGCCAATCCGTAAGTCGTACACGATTATAATCCAGACGATCTTGTACACTACATTGTCACTTTCTGCGCCGTGACCACAACGTGTGTTTTCGGATGACTGCAATTCGTGAATGCTGTCAGTCTCTCGACTCACAGTATTAACGACTTATAATTACATTCATGTCAAATAGCCAGAGATTATAAACACAGCAACTGTCTTCAGATCACTGCTGAAGGCCTGATGACATTTACTATTGACGGCATGTTACTATTGACGACTTTTATATAAGACCGTGATGATTTCTCTGATAAATGTTCGGAAATATTACGTCAATCTTATCTTTTCAGTACTTTCTCTCAGTACTCCTCTTCTCCACACACCTAATACGTTACTTACATGTTGCAGACTTAGGAGACAATACCGCGTACATTGGCCTGTAACGTTCCTTTGCGCGGCCGGCCCCTCGTTGCCGTAAGTTTGTGAGCAGCAAGAAACTGGTCGACGAATATCAAATAGTGGAACGTCGACTACGACGAAAATGAGACCTAATACACAATTTTAGTACCTACAAATTTGCAAATCAAAAGTATAAACACGATTGTATGTCACTATCAATGAAGTAAGTACTTCATATTGCAGACGCGACAGTCATCATGCGCAAGAGGTCAAGCACACTAACCAGTTTACAACATTGGGACGGAGGAAAGTGCATTTTTCCCGAGTCTCTTTGGGACCCAACTAATGGCTAGTCCGATTGCAACATAGACGAGCAGGTTGTGAGGTGTTCTTGTACTATGTCTATGTGTCTGACAAAGCGGTTACTGTGTCTGTTGCAGACAAAAAAAGTACAACATGAAAACAGGTCAAAGACTTGTCTATACTCCTCGACATTCGAGACACACGATGTGTCGATTGTCGACTACAAAAAGAGTAAGTTGCAGTGTCACTGCCGTCCGACTCTAGCAGTAGCGACTAACCCATGGCGCTCTTGCGTAGACTTGTGCGTGCGGTGTTGTGTGTGTGTGGTGTGGTGTGTGTGTGTGTGTGTGTGTTGTGTGTGTGTGTTGTGTGAGTGTGTGCGCGCGCCACCCCCGCGTGTGTGTGGTGTGTGTGGTGTGCTGTGTGTGTGTGTGTGTGGTGGGGGTGTGTCGTGTTGTGATCGTCATCGTCTGGTGTAGCAAAAAAGATGCGCATTCATCAATTGATAAAGATAACCTTCCGTTTGTGTTCTTCGCATATGCTCTCCCTCTCGAGACTATGCAGTAACTTCTTTTTACATCGCTATCTAAGTATTTACGATATTTAACGGCATTGGGTCGTTCGTCACTATAAGTCTTACACTTATAATATATGACTCTTACAAAATTCGTAAGTTGATACTTGTCTAATTTTATATAAAGTTCTCTTACCGAACTCCAGTTAACGTGCTCCAAACGGCCCAAAACTTCAGAGGTTTGATAACGATGCAGCCCTCAACACATCTATGCGTATTATGGGGTGTCATTAAATTCCGTTGCCATGGCGACAGATCACTCTCCATCAAACACGATGTTTATGATACTGCTGTAACTCCCACGTAGGTTGTCAGATCGACCTGAAACTTCCCACGTTTGCCAACGGCCGAGTCCTCGAGACATCTCGAGACATCTGCCTCGACGTGCGGACAACAGCCTGCGGAGCGTCGAAGACCCGCTCAACGCTGCTTGCAGCTTTAATTGTTTTTATTATTATTTAAATAATGAAATGTAAGTAACTAAATCACACATTTAAAGGTGCTATGTTAACTAATTAAATTGTCTAATTATGTCCAGCATCAACTGTAAGCATCTGGCTTTATAGGTCTAAAAATGCATTAGAAATGATGTAAACCTGTAGCTCTTACAGAAGATCAAACTAAACTGTCAGAGCTTAAATACACAAAATACTTCATTCGTGAGTTTTCAAACTCATAATCCGGTACATCATCGCTGGAGTTTTTTGTCTCATGGTGCAGGTTACGTCTGAGAGCAGAACAGTGTAGAGCTCGCCGAACTGAACCATTGCATTTCTCACTGTACACTGTAAAAAAAGAATAGTAAAAAAACGGACATTTTCTGGCGGGGTTCTTTTACAACTTATTTTACAGTGTATTAAACAACTACAGGAGTTTACAAGGTGTAGTAGGTACAAAGCCTAGCCTCTGCCTCAAGCCTTTTTGCTAAGCTAGGCTAACCCCGTCATGACAGGAGATTGATATCCATGTTATTTTGAGAAGATGATTCTTAGATCTATAGCACTATTACACAACTATTTAATGGAGATTGAAGGACATTATAAAGGTTCCAAAGATATCCATCAATCCTGCATCAAATATTGGTACTTCCTATGAAGAGATAATAAATAATATCAAATATAATGCTTTATGAATACACACGTGATGCTTTCCAGTCATAACACATTATTGTGTGATTAACAATTAAGCATTTTATGGATAATCACGACCAGTGGCGACTGGTCATAAGGGGCAGGCTTATAGACATCTACGTTTTTTGTGCTCCACCACTTTTGTACATATAAAAACGCCACTGATCACGACACGTTTTACATTTTAGGTTGACCGATGAGCTCAAAATGCTAATGCTTTATGACTGTTTATATAATGCCCCAGAATGCATTTATGAGGTCACACGGCTTTGTACAGTATATCCAATTCACTATTAATGCCTCCTAGCATTATTGATATATTCTTCATAGATAGAGTTAGCAACATATTTGCACGTCTGCCCAGCAACATTGAATCATTTTACACCAACAGGTGATGGCCTGTTTCTCTACTTAAATTAAGTTACATAAAAAAAGTGATTACTTTCAGACACTGATTTTGCATAAGTTTCTTCGTAAAATCGAATATGTAGATGAAGTAGATGATGATGATGATATAGGTTACATGTTTCAGGGTCAGTTCAGTGAACACTCTGACCTGTGACTGTTTATCTGTTGTATTAAGTATCATGTATAGTCTATTTGCATTCCATTATTCCTCGATGATATGGTAGATTATTGTCTCAGAGGAGGCGGACTAAATGAAAGCGAGGAATGTGAGGAATATAATGAGGACTACAGGAGAAAACACCTTCATGATAATTATGTTGAAAAGACGGAGAGTCATTCAGCGGACTCATCTTACTGTGTGTTCCATGGAGGATTAGAATACACATTTTAAGTGGCTGATACAAGCTTTACGAAGTTATTCACTAAACAAAGTTACTTTTGGTTTACTTTTAATGAGCTGTTTGATCAATCTATTTAAAGTGGGATGAATCTCAGGAGCTAATTGTCAGCACTGATTTAATAAAGTGTTCATATAGATTGGAAGGTGAAAGCAATTCTAGAACCCTGAAGGCAGGAGAGACTGAAAAGAGTCAAGGGAAGCTTATAAAAGTTAACAGCATTTAATTACACAAAAGATGCGGTGGTGTACAAAATGAAATGTGCGAGTGGAGGCGCTCTCCACATCCAACGACCGGTCAGTTCAGGTCAGGGGGTCGAAGAGATCAATTCTTGGCTTGCTCTTCCTGTTGTCATCTGAGGTCTTCTCCTATTGGCCGGCGTTGTCGGGGGGCGGGTCCAATGCAATTCCTGCCTTTTTCTGTAGCTAAATTGCATCATTCTGGCGTCTGTGGTTATTTAAACATTCCCTGCTACACATTATTCAGCGTCAATAAATGAGTGCTAATCCCAGTGTGATCAGTGTACAACATCACATGTCATTTCACCTTGGTTCAAGGTTTGAAATCGTATGATTCCGCCAGATGCTAAATGCTAACCGGAAGTGACGAATTTTCAGAATACAAATGTTAAGCTAATAGTGAGAACTTCCGGTTTTCAGAATAAAACTGATTTAAATCAAATAGTGTATTTAATTCAAATTACGCCATATCAACATTGATTTTAATTTCTAACAGGGTATCTATCTACAGATAAATATTAAGCCTGACAAAGTCTAATATATTGCATGGTTTGTTTTGGAACTTGACAATCAACTTTCCTGCAATGTTAACTATGTTGAAGCACTTATTTTAACCAAAATTATACATATTTATTATGTATGTAGATAATACATGTGCAGAATACGACAGTTTAATGGTGGAAGTATACACACATATTGATAGATGTCTTGTAATGCACTGTTGAGGAACCTGTGACCCAAGTTTTTCATTCATTGCATAACTACACCGTAGTTGTGTATTATGATATGTCAATAAACCTTAGAAAATCTTGAAATCTTGAAAGGGATGTGCAAAATAGCAATTATATACAGTCTTTAATGAACGATTAGAGAATAACGAGTAAAGAATATGCTTTACACGGATCTGCAGATAAATATTTAGTCTTCTCAAGCACCAACTATCAAATATCTCGCCTGATTGTTGGCACTTGACAATCACCTTCACGGACACGTTCGATTCCTGTTTTGAATAGTGGGCTGTCGATGGGTTTCATTCCATTTCAAAGTGCTTTTTGATGCTCTGTGTAAACTTTGCGCACTGCCACACCTACATCCAAGCACAGAGCTTGAGGACTGATCACGGGGTTTGTCAAGGTTTTTTTTTGTCAAGGGTTTGTCAACCCCGATGATAGCTGAGGATTCTGGGTAGTGTAGTGTCTTCTGCCATCCAAAAACTCCGGAAAAATATTTGTTTCTCCGAATCGAAGGGGAAAAATACAAAAGGATTGTACACAATTCAAACCAATCAATGTTGTGTAATTAACAAGGATAATCTGGTGTTTTTGAGTTGATGAGTAGTGCAGATATCACTGTAAAATCAATCGACAGTAAGGAGAATACTTACTTCCGGGTGTAAAATTCTCCGTTATCCAATGGGAATGGACGCTCGTAATACAATAAAGGGGACATGATCATTATCTTTTAAATAACGTTAACTAAAGGGAACAATCTATTTGACACAGCTGAAGCTCTGGCCTTCCTTAAAAACTAACTAATTTAATAAAAATCACAGTTGCATTACACACAATGCACTGTTTGTTGAGAACAAAAATTCGTAACTAATGTAATTTTTACATTCTGACGAAAAATAAAAATGATTATGAATACAAATAAAATAAAAGAAGCCTCCCGTGAGTTACTACAAGCTATAAAGTAGATTTTAAAAACGTTTTATAGAATAAAAGCTCACTGTGGGACGTTGTAGAAATGCGTGTGTGCACCACGACAAAGGGGCCTCATTCACTTTACATAGGGGTTGTTTGCGTGGTGCCGACACGTAAATGTAACAAAGTTCGTGACTCCACCACGCAATGTGTTGTTAAGGAGTCGTGGTGGAGTCACGCATTCTGGTGAGATCAGGTTGGTTTTTACTTTGATTTTTCTAAATCTGGTTTGAAATATATGTTTTGTTTGTTGGGGGGGATAATAAAACACCATACACACTTCTGTATTTACCTTCTCACTGAAATGATTGCAAAGCTGTCATGTTGGTGAACAAAAGTAACACGACAGTTCAAATTTGATTCTAGAAACTTGACGACCATCACCAGTTCAAACTTGTTTAAAAAGCATACTGTAGTTCTGTGAAGAGATATCATCTGCCTCACATGGCACTAACAATGTTGAGGATGTGGTTTTGTTCCCATGGACTACATATACTGAAAATGTATGCACTGTTCTTCACTTTACTTAAACGTGTATCCTGAGAAGCATTTATATATACGTATATCTGTGTGGAGACATGTATGTGTGTGTGGTACCTGTGGTTGTTGAGGGATGTTGAAGCCTGGGTCTCTGGGTCCGACGCTGACAAACCGCTGGGCTGGAGATGAAGTGGGGGTGGAGTACGCTTCACAAAACACACATATATACAAAGTTTAGTTTACCAAGAACAAGCTGACGGGGTTTTATGTATGTTAGGGATGACACTTGGCAAAGTGTACATAATAACTTTCTTAGGACTTGAAACATTTTAGACTTCATAGGCAACACCTTTCTGCAGTGTGTGTGAATTGGATTTCCAATCGCATATTTTTGTCGCTGTAAACTAGGTAGCTAGCCTTTTTAATGGGACCAAATCAAAACCCACATGTATTACTTTTATTTGTATACTGCTCTAGTTAGCAGAGAAACTGCAATAGCGGCTGTATACGGTTCTTCTGTTACGAAGTTGTTGGTCGTGGAGTTTGAAGAAGAGCACACGTTCCACACTTACCTTTTTGACCGTTATGAGGGCTACCCGATTCTAGGTACTTGAAGTGCATTTTACCATACTTGGCATTGGAGGCACTTTTGTTTTTCTGTTTTTTTAGTATATTAGAATTAGGGCCGGGACTTTAACGCGTTAATTAAGATTAATTAATTACACAAAAATTAACGCGTTAAAAAAATTAACGCATTTTAATCGCACTTATTTTTGTACCGCGGAACGTTTCTCACTGGATGAGTTTCAGGGGTACCGATTATACTGGAGCACCAACTAACGTTCATGACTTCAGACAACAACAAACCACAGTGAACAATAGTCAAACGAACGAAGAAGCTGATGAGACCGCTTTGGTTGGCCCCGTGGATGGGACATTTTGTTTTAAAAAACGGACGGATGGAAGCGTTGATAAGAGCAAGGTTGTTTGCAAATTATGCAAAAAGGAATTTGCATATCACCGCAGCACATCAAGCCTCAAGTATCACCTCAATGCAAAACATATAGCAGCTAGCGTGGAAGCTAGCGTGGACGTTAGCCCGACTCGGAGTACAAGGACCCACACCCAATTCGCGTTGATCAAACAGTGGCCTATGCAACAGAGAGATTTTATTTTTCATCAGGATATTGGAAGAATAGGAGGGATTGAGGTCAATCACTGGCACTTTTTTATTTTATTTTAAATGGTACAGTACACTTTATGTTGAACTATTTATTATGTTGTTGGTGCA
>NW_011334823.1:0-14196 GCF_000735185.1 Notothenia coriiceps
CACTCTCCTCGCCACAGTGTTGTTTCCCAGTTGCACATCGTCAATGGCAGACATTATCTCCGACTTGCTCTTGTGGTCTCTGAAGAAAGTCTCTGCCATAACAGACATCGCTCTCTTAAGAACACCGCCATCAGTGAAAGCTTTTTTGTTCTTTGCCAAATACTGAGCGACTCGGAACGATGCTTCTGTAGCTAGGCTAGCTTTCTTGGCAGGCTTCGTGAACAATGACTGCTGCCTTTGTAGCGTAGCTTTTAATTGTTGTACCTTCTCAACGCGAAGGCAACTGCCGGCGGGATACTCCTTTGAAAAGTTTTCGTGAAGTTTTGTGAAGTGCCGCTCGACATTTCCCTTCTTCCCCACCGCAACACTCGAGCCACAAATTAAACACACACACTTGTCTTTGATGCTCGTAAATAAAAATTCATGTTCCCACTCGTCATGAAAGTAGTATATTTTAGATTTCTTCTTTGACGGACCTTCCTCAGTTGTCATGACTGCATCTTACATCTCTTTTTCTCTATCTTTCTTACTCTCAAAATATACTACATAAATAAATATGTCTCAACATGTCAACTGCACTTTAGCGCCCTCTGGTGAGCTACTCGGAAAACCTCCGCGAGCTACTGGTAGCTCGCGATCGACGTGTTGGCAACCCCTGGTATAGAGTCTGTGTTGTGGCTGAGGTAAAGTGTCAGTGGGGGGCCCAGGCCTTGTTTAAGAGGCCGGTAGCGGAGGGGAATAAACTGTTCAGGTGGAGAGAGGTTTTGGTCCTGATTGAGCGCAGCCTCCTGCCAGAGGGTCCATCTCCCACATGTAGCCAGAATAGGTTATGGCATACTTGCCAACCTTGAGACCTCAGAAATCGGGAGCATTTCAAAATGCAAAATGGATCGCCGGAGCTGTTAGGTTAACATTAACATGCTTATTGTAGTTGTAAGTGCACTGTCTTGCGGCCTGTAGCACCATCCTTGATGATATTTATGTGTGGGCCGGACCTGTATTTTACAGGAAAGGAGTGAACAGAGGGTAGAGTTGTCGATTCTTGTTCTGTTTTCTGTGACTATCTGCCTCACCCTCTCAGACTTTCAGTTGCACGCGCTACTAAAGAAACACGTTACCATGGAAACCAAACAATGGTGTAACTGTATTAAAGTCTGAGTGGAAACAGTCCTGAGTAAATCTGATTTTGTCAGAAATCGGGAGAAATGCGGGAGAAATGCGGGAGAAATATGACCCCGGGAGGGGGCAATGAAATCGGGAGTCTTCCGCGAAAATCGGGAGGGTTGGCAAGTATGGGTTATGGTGATTTTATGATGTTGTGGCTGTTTATCCTCCAGGACTTCTTCAACGCTGCAAGGAGGAGAGAGCGTTATGTTAGTTTAGTGGTTCTGTCCTGGAGAGATGATCATTTTACAAAATACAGTTACTCAAGTACATAGCAGATTGTGACATGGGATTTGAGCCATGTTCTTCACCTGTGCAAAATAGTCATGGTCCAGTGGAAACAGCAAGTGCGGACACCTCGTTTACAAGGGTAAACGCCATGCTGCTCCACTCTCACTTTCCCCACTACCTTCATCCGCAGCAGGTGGCTGGTTTTCCTCCTCCAGGGCGGCGTCTTCTGGAGGTAGGTCGCCCCCAACCCCCTCGCTCAATGATTGAGCGACCCCTGGAGTGATGGTAATTAAACCGTTGTTCTGCCATGCCTCTCACTGGCCTCTTATATGGTGTGATAAGGGCCAGGGGTTCCTGCAGACATGGGTAGCCACCATCAGCTAGGATGAAATACCCTGGTGGAGGGTAAGTCCCCCTAGCGTAGATGGGGCTGTTCTTAAGAATCCCTGCATCATGCACGGATCCTGGGTAACCCACAAAAATGTCCACAAAGCGTCCCTGATGGTCACAGACGCCCTGCAACACAACTGAATGTAACAGCTTGACCATCAGGGCGACTTGGGCATTTGATTCGGATGTGGCAGCCGTCAATTTCCCCAGCTGCCTTGCGAAAGGCTTGGTGGTGAGCCAACCGGGCACAACCCTCACCAAAATATCGACAAAATATCGCTGGAGGACTGGCACGGTGGCATTAATAATGCAGTAATGATGCGCCTGCACAAAATAAAGAATAGAGGGCAGTGTCAGTTTACTTGACATTTGTTTATTGTTAATGGTTCTTTTTTTTAAATCTGCAATTTGCTTGTGTGTTTACATTATTTAAAAAAACAATTTCAATGTGATTACACATTTGCTCCGCATCGATACGGATTAGAACGACTAAACATGCACAAACTATATATGCAAAATTGACACGGGAGAAAAGTGTTGCTTGCTTATTGTGCGGGAAGCATGGGAATAGAAAGGGGTGTCTACCAAGGGGGATTTAAACCATCATGACAATTCACAAACTAACTATGGAGTACTTATGGATAGTTAATTTACTTGATTCACATTAGAGAATAAAACTTGAATGGAAGGCAAGTGGCAAGACTTATTTAACTAGCTTACCCATTCGCTCAACATTGAATAAAACAATACATTATTTCTCCTACCCGAGCACATTGTTCTCCGCAAAGGTGCACACAGACGCCGCCGATACTTCCGCTCTATATCTTCCTCCTTCTCAACAAATGTATCCATACAAGACAACAACACAAATGTGTCCAACTTCACAATTCAGTTTTGAGTTTTCAAACAAATCGCGCTCCATTTAAGGCGGGGCCTCGCATATGACGCACACCTGTTAGCCTGTTCCATTCTTCGTTCTCTGAGGCTAGGAAGGATTCTTGCCTCGCTTCTGAAGGACCTGACTCGGAAGACATGTCCTACCAAGGAAGTGTCCTTGACATTGAGAAACACCCTTGGTCCTCCTTACCATCCTTCTTTCCACCTCTCGTCATAATTTCACTGTAGTGTGGGATCCCACTTCTGACACCATTTGTGAGACTGGCCCTTTAGCGGCTGGATTTTTAGTGAATGAATCGAAGTTACGAAGTTACCTTCGTTACAGGCTCTTAAAAAAATATCCAACAATTTAGTTTAGACCAGCAAAACTTGGAACAGACAAAACTCTGGCAGGTGCATCACAAGTAGTGATGAGTAATGTGATTTTAGTGTCAGGCTGTAGCTGTTTGGCCACACTTGGATGACATTCTTCTGGATCCAAGTCAAATATGGTCACCTTCTTTATCATTTTGCGGTAGGGATTGTCTGAATTTACACACATGTATTGCATGTCTGTCCTTCATGGGAGAGGGATCTGTTTTCTCTTCATTATAGAAGTTTTTCCCTTATCCGAAGCGAGGGTCAAAAGGACAGGGGTCAAATTTGTGATCTGTGATATTGGGTTATATAAATACAATACTCTTGTTTCGGCTTGACTGGAGGATATTGGTATGACATCAGTGTTGTGCACATAAATCCACTCCAATGCACTTTCTCCTTCCTCCCCCCCTCGCATCTGTGACTAGCACTCTTCCCTCCTCCCTCTTTCATTGACAGAATCTGAGGTAGACATCATGTCGTTGTGTTTTCTTTCCTTGGCGAACGTGTGCTTTTTTCTCGCCCTTGCTCACACACTCTCCAGCCCCTCTCTGCAGGTGTCCCTCCCTCCCCTTTCTGTTTCATTCACAGCGCAGCAAGATGACTCATCCTACGGTGTCAAAGACATGGATTGCTCTCTGTGTTCATCCCAGCACTTGGTTCTTTTCCAGTCTCACTCCCGCTCACTGTCCTCTTTATCACCCCCCACCCCACCACCCCCCTCCCTCTCCTTCCTTACATGGGGCACTGATCCGTGGCCGGCCTCCGTCACACGCAGCCGTTGATGGACAGGAGGAATAAGTGGCTGTGACAAAGGAGCACATTTCATATATGCAGATAGAGCTCTCATGTCAACCCTGACTGTTACTGTACACATCACCGCATGCCTCAGTGGCTCAGCGAGGCACGAGAGGCACAGTCCGGTTACTTTCACAGTTCACCTGCCCTCAAATTTGACTCTCTTGACTGGTGCTATAGTTGAAGTTTCCCAATTATAGAGAGGAAGGGATGTAGATATTACTGAAGTAATTTTTTTACCATATTTTACAAACAGAAATCCAGCTTTGAGTGCATTCCAGCTTTAACTTTTAAATCACATTTTAAATCCCCCCATGTGGATATCTGGTTCAATTCTAATGGCTAGGTCGCTTCCTTGATTTTGATTGACTGATGCACAATTCATCATATCAAATCCTCCAGGTAAACCCGCCTTAAAACAAACCGAAGAAAGAGCCCTTGTAATATCCATATTCAATGTTAAGTTATATTTAGATGGTGTGGATTCATAATAATAATAATACATTTTATTTTGAAAAGCACCATTCAAGGCTCTCAAGGTCGCCTTACAAGGAAAACAACACAATATAATCAATAAAAACAGAGGACGTGTGATGTGATCAGGGTGGATATAACAGTGTGAAGAGATGTGTTTTTAGATGTGATTTGAAAATGGAGAGAGTCAGTATTCCAGATATCCAGTGGGAGCGAGTTCCAGAGGCGGGCTTTATTCGCTCAGTCTTTAATAATAAATTATATTTATATAGCGCTTTTCATGAACTCAAACACTTTGTGTTTGGTTAATTGAAGTGCATGTTGCTGGACTACCTGAGCACAGGCCCGTATATTACTGGGTTTAATTAAAACATTGGTTCAAAAAAAGACTATTTAAATAATACTTTCTGGAATAGATGCAATTAAGTAAAAGTGGACACAGTGTGAACACATTATATAAGATCAACATTTATGTATTTATTAACCATTGCGCACTTATTGTTATCCTGCTTAGGGAATGTATGGACATGATTTGGTCATACACTTTAGATACAGTATATTTTATTTTTTAACTGGGAAAAAAGTTTTAAAAACATATTCCAAAATTATATAAATAATAATTTAAATACACTCCTTTTGTGTTCTAGAAGCAGCGGTATCCGCAGTGTTTATACTTGCATATTGTAGATGTATGCAAAATGTGCATGTTCATGTCGGTGTGTAATTCTGAGTAAATACAGTACAAGGCAGTGGGTGTGAACAGCATTCTGCACTTAGGCTGCCCCTGCATTAACGATGTGTGTGTAACAGTAATGTAATGTAATGTATAATATGTTATAGGGCACAAAATAATAGATTGCCCACAAACAAATAGACTACATGTACTGTAAGCACACATGCACTATCCATTATCTTATCTGCTGTGTATTAATAACATTAATTCAAACCGGTGCCCTATCCAAAACAGTAATATTAGATTTGGAGTATTTCTCCTTTCACATTCTCCGTCCTCTCCGCTCCCTTCATCCGTTTCCATTATCTCTCCTCGGAGTGCTTTAGTTTCCTCCAACGCTTTTCACCTTCTTTCCTACTTTGCTTCCCTCTCCCCCCCAAACCTGCGTGCAAAACTTGATTATCTGGCTTTTTGAATTATTTCTAAAACATATTTATTTGAGACTACATAAAGCTTTGCAGGAGAAGCTAATAATACAGTGTTTGTGAGTGTAGATGTGAGTGTGTTAGTGTCTGCACATACATGCACATGTACACTTTGGGGCAAGAATACAAACAATGTTGCAGGCACACACACACAGACTTCCTGCTCCATTAATCTCTGTCTCCTTTTGTCTCTTAGTTCAATGTCTATAAATGCCAAGAACACACACTGACCAAGTCCTGCATCACTCAATTTTTCCCCTTGTACACACATCACATTAGAAATCCATTTAACTTCACCACGTGTCTTTTTTCATTCACATTCTGTGTGTGTATGGTCTTCGTCGGTGTGTGCTTGAAAGTGTGGTATAGGGTGTGTGTGTGGGGTGCATTTCTATTCATGTCAGTGAGATCCCATGTGTGTGGAGAGCAGTAGTGATGGAGGAGAAAGGGATGAATGGAGGAGATTTCACAATCATTTCCTGACACACACACACACACACACTTGCGCACACACACACAGGTCCTATTAAAGTAAGTGCAATAATGAATACAGGCCTGTTGTGGAATTATTCATGTGTCTCTCCTCCTCTGGCCTGAGAGGTAGGGGGAGAGGGAGGATAATTGCAGGATGAAGAAAAGATGATGGCAGCAGGTTAGCTGCAGGCGGAGCACTGACTGACGGCTCGCAGGTTATTAGTCCAGTCTGAGGTGGAGTCCCTCTGTGTTCTGGAGAATGGTGAAACAAAAAAAATGTAAACACTTAAAGTCCACTTTGACACAATGGGATTGTTGAAACTTTGATTCTGATTAAATGCCAAGAAATTCAGTGGTGGCATAAGTACATTAAGATATTGCAAAATGTCAAAGTCAAGTCGGTTGACATTTCAAAGTCCTGCTTCTCTAATGTGAACATATGTTGCTATTTTGATTTAGAGTTTTTATTTCATAACTTAAGTAACTAGGTGCTTTATAGATTTGGATTATATATTAAACATATACATCAACTAACAAATTGCTGCACCTTAGCCAGCTGCAACGTTTGAATCACACTGAATGCATCAATGATTACGGTTCAATTATATAATGTGTATTTTTTTCATGGGCTGCTGTCCAATTGTAGTTATTTAATAGAGTGGTGCAGGGATGACATATTTACCCGGAAGTGAGCTGCGCATGGGTTCCTTCGACAAAAAAGCAATGGGATTTCTCCATAGGATTTGGGAAAATAGCTCGAAATAAGGTCTGTGGACAACGAACCTGTTAGATGAATGCACGCTTTGTTCAGCTGGATAATATCCACACGTCTACCCTACTTTTATAATTTTCTAATCATAAATCTAATTGCCAGAAGAAAAATGCTAACATTATGCATTTGTTTTAACAGTTTGCAAGAGTGCAGGTACTTGCTTTCAAGCATAACGGGCAAACAAAGTTAGCCGGAGTGTTTACGTGTTCGACGTAATGACAACGTCCTCGACAACTTCTGTAGTCCTATTCAGCCACTTGTTAACAACCATCGTTTTTCAGGCACCTAAACTCTTCAAAAATCACCAGTGAGGTACATAGGCGGAGTTTGACATTTGCGCTTGGGCGGGCAAACCTTTTTTACTGACGTCAGTACACAGTCCCAACTATTGCGTGGGGTGCTACGGATACAGTAGCAATAAAGCCAGCGTTCACCGCACTGAGTATGACTTTTCCACATACGAACACAACTCGTCCTGTCATGCACGCCTAATGCCCACCGTACACACACACTCATATGGAAGGGGCGGTCTTTCCCCCCAACAACAGTGCATTACATAACTGTGCACATCTTATACTCATTTGATAACTACTATATCCCTTGGTTACTTGAACACGCTACAATATTATTAACCAGTGTCCTACCTTAGTGCAGAAGTAGACGGCTTTTTTTACGTTCCGCATATATAATGTATCCACTATCCCCTCAGGTGACAGCTGTGCAGTTATGTCGTCCTCAATGTGAAGAACAGCAAGTGAGGAAAATCTTGTTCCCATCGTTGAACGCAGCCAGTTCCGAATTCTCCTCATTGCAGAAAAACGTCTCTCTGAGGTGGCAGATCCGATAGGCAGAGTCAGTGCCAACTGGAGCATCTTGTATACATTTGGATAGCTCTCCTTTTTAACAGTCTTTTGAAGATGCTCAAGTGCAACAGGTGCGACAGCAGAGGCTTTAACAAGGTCCATCTCTGCTCCAAGAAGGAGAGGGTGAATTTTGAGCAGCTGTGCATATTTTTGTACTAGAGGTTCAATTCCATTTTTGTCACATTTAAACAGTGCTGCACATGCTCGTGCCAGGTCTCATTTCTCATTTCTCTCAGGCACCCTGGTAATTGCAGAATAGTGAGTTTTAACGGAATTTACAGATCGCCACTTGTACGCCCATCTTGTCTCACTTTAAGCTGCTCTGCATATCTTAAACACACAGATAATTGTTCCGTTTTGCAAGACCTGACCTAGCCTCATCTGCAATTATAGAAAAAAATCCTGCACTTTCTCTACAATTTCTGCACAAACTAAGTTAGCGCATATGTCAATGACTTTGTTCTGGAAATCTGGGCTAGTAGCATTGAAATAGTTGGACTGCATGTTTTTAAAAGCAGAATCATACTTGGAGAAGAAGCCACAAACCTCAAGAAAATTCCCACGCGACTCTGACTCGCTTCCCTCCCGATGCCCACAAAAAGGCAATCCGAGTTTGGACAGCCTCACAATATCAACAATTTTGTACAAATAAGATCTGTTCTTCTCAACAGAATCTTCGTGGCTTTGGGAAGTTTAGCTGCAATAGATCCAGAAGATGCAGTACCTTTATAGTAATCCCATTTAATCATGCAGTTCAGATGGGCCTGGGAGTGTGCATGTTTCTCCAGTTTGCTGCTTAGTTTTTTCCAGTCACTCAGGCCCTTTCTAAAGGAATCCTCCACACCGCTGTCAGTCTGGAAGTGGCGGCATGAAAAACAGAAGACGGCATCCATTCGTACTGAATATTCCAGCCAGGGATAGTTCTTGTAATAGTACGTGGAAAATGATCGTTTTCCCAAACATTTTTGAGGGGAAATCGGATAAAGTAGGCTGCTTGGGACAGCTGTGTTTTTCCCCAAGATCATCATGACCCACTGACGGCCCCGGCACCGGTGGTCTCCCTGCTGTGGGGTTAATGTTAGCTGGTCCTGCTAATCCAGAGCTCTCCGCTGTGGGGCTAACGTTAACTGGTTTAGCTAATCCAGAGCTGCTTGTTTGTGTGTCTGCCACTTCACATTCTGACGGCTGCTGGTTGGGAAGGTTGGCTCAATCGGTGGCTCTTGTGTTGTTGAAGCTTTCCAAGACGAAATTGGACGTTTTTAAAAATCGCCGAATATCCATTACTGCTAATACAATAGCTGAATCACTTGTATACAAAAAATGAAATTATTTCAAACAAAACATGATATTATTGAGATTTGTATTGTAACAATCATTTTATTACATCTATTAAAATATTGATATACGAAATATTTGTAAATTGTATTGGAACAGTTTTAGACTTAGTAATGCAGTAACATATTTCAGCCACCACCCCCAACCGCCTATGGTGGGGTAACTGCTGATGTATCTAATGTCGTAGAACAAAACGTGATCGTCTCTTAAATTTGTGTAACCACAGACCTTATTTCGAGCTATTTTCCAAAATAGCTCGAAATCCCATTGACTCTGAGACGAGGGAACCGGTAGTGGTAAAATGCTAACTCACTTCCGGGTTTTAGGACTCGTCACTGCACCACTCTATTACAGGGACTTTAAGTACATTTTTATAGTACTTTTGGATTTTAAAGTGGATGTTAGCCTTTGCAGACCATTTGCATGCACAGAAAACTAGGTAACACACCATGGGAAAGGAAAACCCATTCAAAATGTAAAAGGGCCCCACTAGTTGCAGAGTATTTCTACAATGACCCGAGTGAATGATTCTTATCTTCAAACAGAGGAACTTTTTACAAACCATTGTGACATCTGCAATGCTAATAAAACGACACCATGATTCCGAACCAGCAGCAACACAGAAATCAGAGCTGTGCATTAAATACAACTGTTTATGTTCCGCTGCGATTGTAAAATACTCTAACATATGACTGCTGCTGTCAGCGAGGCCAGCGGCAGGGTCAAACATCTGAGCTGATCGATGATGAAACACTACAATGTGTCACTGTTCAAAATACAACACAGCTCATGAGTCATGGCTTCAGATACATGCCTCCAATCCCTGTAGCAGCTGATGAATAATTGCAAGCCGTTTTCATTAATAAACTATAAAAGACACCGAGGGAAAACATGAAATGAGGACAGGCAGCTTTAATATCCCGCAACGGAAACGGATCGTAACACAATCTTTATTGATCTCTGCGGGGAAAAAGCCTTTTAATTGTATCTTTTGGTGTTGTCGCGGTTTACAGATCGAGTTCAACCGACAACAGGTGTGTGTTTAGTTAAATTGTGGCCTTTAAGATTTAAATCCTTGCACCTTACCCTGCATGTGACAGTGTCTTCAGCTTTGCTCAAGTAACTCCACTTCAAAGATAGCGAGGCCGTGACCAATTTTCCTTGCTTGCCTCAGATTCCCTTCTCGATGATAGTAATTACACACAGATTTAATTAATATGGGAACAGGAAGGAGGAGCAGGGAGGTCTTTGAACTGTATGTTTAGAGGGTGGCGGAAAAAAAAAAGAGTGAGAGATTAGTGAGTGAAAGAGTTTTTTTAGCAAATGTGTGCCAGAGTTTATGACAAAAATCCCTGATGGAGCCATCATTTTTCAGGCTTTGTTTCTAATCTTCTTCGTATTGGACATTTATTGTGTCCAGCTTCCCTCTCCGTAGCACATGTCTTTTGTCAGCCTGCCTTTGCTCTTTCGCCGAGGCCCCTCTGGGATGTTAGCTCTCCTTCTACCTTCTTCTTCCTCCCTCGTTTCCCTTTTCTCCTGGGCTGCGGAACAGAAAGGATGGGGTGGGGACAAGACAACTCCTCAGCGCTGCGTCAGCACCGGCCACCTCTGGAGAATAATAAAGCGGCGGGATGATTCTGCACTGACGGAGGGCTAATGAGGGATGGAGGAATAAGGGAGAGAGAAAAAAAAGCTGGAAGGAGAGAGAAGTAGTATATCATTCAGGCGAAACCAAGCCATACAAAATTATCTCTAAAATAGAACAAAGTCCATAAGTGGCGTAAAACTTCAAGAGAAGGTATGAAGCCTAACTCATTTAAAGTTAGTTTTTTATGGTGTTCCCCCTGGCAGCCGTATTGGAACACTATGTTTTACATTTCATGAAGCTAATGCCTTCATTTGCAATTTTATTTTTCTTTGATTGCAGTGTGGTGAGCTATAAGGGCCACCGTGGACCACTTACAGAGACATTTAAAGAAAATGTTTTACAAATTATTAATGTAGCAATGTATTCACTTCATAAATCATGACTCTCTCCACTACATATTACATAGATAATTATCAGTGATTCTGGCCCTGGCATTGAAAGACATGTTACTTAAAAAATATATGTTGATAAATCTTAACCTCTGATTTGTGAACACCTGTTGGATTAAAGGAAAAACAAATTTTTTGCTACCCAGTCCCGATTCATGAGGAAGTTCTTCAAATAAAGTATAATTTAGATAATAATTAACATACTTATTTTGTGCAATTTCCAACTTCTAGAAATATCTACTGATGATCGAAGTAAAACAAATATATATGATGTATTACTATTTATTATTTACCTTGTGGCAAGAGTGGGTCCCCCAGCATTAACTTGAAGACACAAGTAGAACATAAAATGCAAACAAATAAATTATCTTGTAAAGGGACATTGAAAAAACTTGGTTTTTATATGTAGCAATTAATGTGCCACCTGCAGCACATTTGTTAGTGAAAAAAAGAAAGAGTAATCATACAATATCTATCTATCTAATGCATAAGCAAAGTTACTTTAAAGCTGGTGTGTAGCCGAGGAGTAACACACAGTCACACACACACAACGAGACATTTGTCCTTGTGTCACTGCAAGACCTTTCATCTGATGGGAATTAGCAACACTTATTGACCGTGCCTTACCCCATATCCTAATTTTCACCCTAGTCTACAGGGAAAGCACTCCTGGGTGCCTTTTCATATTGTGTATTTACGTAGACAGGTTGTGCCTCTTCACCTTTACTTTCTAAGGGTCAAAGTTCATATGGCGAGGGATTCCTTTGAGTGACTTGCCGCCCTGTGCCTTACCTTGGACTTCTAATAGAACTGCTCGGGTCTTGATAGATTGAGTGGGGAAGTTCAGGAGATATCTGCAAAAAAAAATGCCTGTGCCCTCGGTCAGCCTGGTTTCTCCTATACCGAATTGGCTTTGACCTTTTTCTCTTTTTTCTTTGTTCTTATTTTTCATATTCCCCCTAGTGCCTTTTCATATTCCTGTTTCCTACTTCTTATTTCCTACCCCTTTTCCTCAAACTATTTTAGGAGAGTGCATTTACGTAGACACGTTGTGCCTCTTCACTTTTACTTTCTAAGGGTCAAAGTTCATATGGCGAGGGATTCCTTTAACTCGTTGTTAATTATTAAATATACATACTGCGAGATTTGATCAACCCCAGCAGGGCCTTCCTGGGATGAGGGTGTATTGTGATAATGCCGTAAATAAAACATTTAAAATTCTAAAAAAAGTAAATACTTAAAACATTTTAATCTAAAATGAATAAATACTGAAAACAAAAGATAGGATAACTAAAAAATTGAAATATACTACCTTATATAACATATGTTTTCACCCCCTGTTTCCATCTGCTGGTCTATGGCCTCGTAGAGGGTAATGGGGTACAGAGATGCTTAGACAGGCAGGGGAGTGCATTTACGTAGACACGTTGTGCCTCCTTACCTCTGTTCCTTATCCCATATCCTAATTTTCACCCTAGTCTACAGGGAAAGCACTCTTGGGTGCCTATTCATATTCCAATGTGTTACGCGTTTCCCCTACATACAAAATCCCACATCTAGTGCATTTGGCAGAAGGTCCCTCAAATTTGTATTCCTTTTTAAACTCCGAAATCACCTTCACCGACTGACCCAGGGTTGTCTCGCATCCAGAAATCGAAAAAACACCTAGGGAGTTTCGAGCATTTGTCAAAAGCGGATTCCTCCCACTCTGCCATATAAATATTAGCATAGGCTCGTGCAAATTTCTTCCCCATTGCTATCCCCTTCACCTGTAGGAACCATTTGTTATTAAAACAAAAATCATTCCTCGTGAGGCTTATATGTAACAGTGTGAGGATATCCTGGTCAGGACGGGCTGGATCCGGAAATTGGTTCAAAATATTCCTCACTGCCTGCAACCCCATCTCCGTATCGATGTTAGTGTATAGAAAGAAATTGTACGTGTCCTTCAAATAACTCTCATGACGGGTAGAAAGGGGGTTAAGATGGAAGTCCAACCATTCTGCTACACGGTAGCTTTCACTGTCACAGTCGGACACTATCAGCCTACCTGGAGGCATCCGATAGGGAACCGACCATGCCTCAGGAGTTTTATGTATTTTAGACAACAAATAAAATTGCCGAGGTTTAGGCACCACCGGACCCGAAAGAAAAGCCAACTGTTTTTTGTGCCCCTTGACCATTCCCTTCAAAATCTCCCCAATCAACCCCGCTGTTTCCTCATAAATAGGGGAGTCAAGAGGCAAGTAGTAATTTGGATCCTCAAGCTGTCTCATTGCCTCCCAGATATATTGGCCCCTATGCACGATATTGAAAAAAACTGACATTGCGATATATTTTTCCCCTGCGATATACAGTATATAGCATTTTTTTTAACTATATTTAACCAGATGAAGGATTTTAGTCACGGACGTCTGGATCTTAACGGGTTGACTCATCATCTTAAGCAAATCTTCATTCTCGCCGGTATTGTCCTCCTGTGCCTCGCTCATTTTTTACCGGTGTTTTGATGGTCTGCAAACTAGCGGCCTGCTGTGATCTGATCAAGAATGATTGTGATTGGTGGTTTGCTGTGCATGCAGAGCCTGCCTGTCACTCACTCAAGTACCCCTGACATGAGAGCCGCGCAAGTTTTCCTTTTGTAGCAAGTAGCAAAATAACATGACGTGTTTGAGTTAATGTACCTACTTAATATGGCACTTCCTAAAAAAAAAAATATTATAAAAAATGTATAAAATCGCACGTCCCTGCGATGTGAATATTGCGCATGCGCATATCGCGGTTATCACGGTTATTGCCATGACACGATATATCGCTCAGCCCTAACCCCTATCCATAATCAGCACAGGACCCCCCTTGTCAGCTGGTTTGAGGATAATTCCCATGTTACTCTGCAGTTCCTCCAAAGCCTGGTGTTCTCCCAAGGACTCCTGGTCTACCTGAAAAAGTTCCAAATGCTCCCCTGGTACCTCTGCAATTATAGAAAAAAATCCTGCACTTTCTCTACAATTTCTGCACAAACTAAGTTACCGCATATGTCAATGACTTTGTTCTGGAAATCTGGGCTAGTCGCATTGAAATAGTTGGACTGCATGTTTTTAAAAGCAGAATCATACTTGGAGAAGAAGCCACAAACCTCAAGAATATTCCCACGCGACTCTAACTCGCTTCCCTCCCGATGCCCACGAAAAGGCAATCCGAGTTTGGACAACAGCCTCACAATATCAACAATTTTGCACAAATAAG
>NW_011334823.1:15327-22811 GCF_000735185.1 Notothenia coriiceps
CTTTGACAGGGCGATTCTATTTAACCGCCGCCGACGGGGGCGAAAGAGACGAGTGAGCGATACAGGGAGAGAAACACAGAAGAAGAGGTGAGAGCGTGGCAGAGAGAGGCGGAGAGGAGGGTGAACAGGCGTGTTAGCGCTAGACAGGGAGAGACAAATAATTACACATGGCGCTCTCCAAGAAGAGGAAAGTGGACAGTGAGAACAGAGCTTTTAACCCTGAGTGGAATCATTCATGTTCATCCTGCCCACTGGGAGCACATAACCAGTGTCTCTCATTTGTTCAGAGACCGTGGCGCTCATTAAAAGTGCCAAAACGCCACTATGAGACAAAACACAAAGTGTTTGACCAAACATTCCCTCTCAAGTCAGAACTGAGATCACAACAAATAAGCAGTCTCAGAGCCCAATATGATCAGTCGACCAGGATCAAAATAAATATGGTTCCAGGGAAGGCTAACCGAGGCTAACCAATGAGCACCTGCATATTTGTATGAGAATGGCCCTGACAACATTTCAGCCCAGATTTAAACTCCTGGCAGGACAAGCTCGAGCTCAATTCTTGCACTGAATAAAACAAAAGTGAGTGAGGGACTGCAATATAAGAGGGAAAGAAAGAGAAACTTTAAAACTGTTCAATTGTTATGATGTGTAAAGACTGATATTGTTCTATAATCGGTTGAAACTGTTAAGTCATGATGTGAAACGGTTAACAAAGCAAAAGGGAAACTCAAGCTGCTACTACACTTTATTTTATTTATCTAAAATTAAACACTTTTAAGAGATGCACATATTTTCAAAAGCTATTTTATTTATTTTCTCTTTTATTTTTTAAATGCAGCCCGAGAGGAACATTACACATATCCACAGTATTTACTATATATCTGTATAGTTCAATGCTAATTGACAATAAATATTGTTGTTTTTGAATTGTACTTTCTTTATTTGATTGGCAGTCAGTTGTTGATTACATGCAGACGTTGATAAAGCTGCAGGCTACTTCTATATATATCGCAGTAATTCATAAAGCAACTTAGACATTTTGATGTTCCGGACCTTTGCATGGGGAGATTTTCTCTAACTGGACCTCGTTGAATTTTAGTTTAATACCCCTGCCCTAAATCATCTCAGATCCAAAACACTGGAAATGAGAATTGAAAAAGTTTTATAGATATACCCCCCAAACCCCCTAATCCAAATGAAGGGTATATGAATCCTAACCCCCTTTTTTTATTTTTACGATTTTGATTGACTCCTAAGAATCAGTCTAACTCTAACAAAATGCAACGGAACTTAAATTAGTTGGTAAAAAACCACACAGTTCGGCGTATAAAGTAACAAGAAAAAAAGACAAAGACCCCCCAAAAACCTAGGACTAAATTAAAAAACAAAAGTAAGAGCTGTTTAGGTTATTCACACTTAGGGCACACAGCATCTGATGCCAACAGCAACGTCTGCAAAAGTTGAAAGGAGAGCTAAGGAGAGGAGCGGAGGTGGAGATGTTGATCAATAAAAGTAATTGTGTCCAATGAAAGACGTGACAGGCAGCATTACAATCAACAGTCATGTCATCAAACACCTTCTGCTGGAATGGTTCACACACGTACAGAGAAAGAAGCAGGGACAACAACATTATAAAAGTTGCGCCAAAAATGTGGCTCATTTGAACCAGAAACCTCTTACACACACTCGGATGCAGCAGATCTTCCCCGCATAGCAAACTTGATGACAGGCCCAAACTAATGACAACCCCAACAGAAAAAAAGTGCTTATGTGGAGAACAGCAGGGGAAACACTCAGCGCGAAGAGGACATACTCAGCCAAAGACTCTGTGTTTTCTTCTTCTCTTCTGAGTCTGGAGATGAGAGGACTAGAGGCTGTGCTGAGGTTTTTTTTTCCTTCTGGCCGAGCCAAAAAGTCAACAGTATCGACTTCAGTGTCAAAAATCAATGAGCGCAAAAATCATCTTGGCATCTCTCCTCCGAGTGTGAGCCAAACATATGGGACCTCGTTTGTATAAGGCATTCACACCATGCACAATGAAGGAGATTAGTTTTAGCTTAACACACACACAAAGGATGGAAATGTGACCCAGTTTAAAGCATTAAATCAACGCCACAGCTCACATGTGTCCCAATATTGGCCGATAATGTCCCACAGAATTGAAAGCAGAGCTGACCTTTGATAGATCGTGGAGCTGTAGCCATGATTCCCGTAAAAGTGTTGCTTTGTCTGTTTTAGCTGCAAACGTTGTCTATCCTGTCACAGGAATATTCATATGAAATGCAATTATTAATCAAACTTCTAGATTATCTATCCAACATTCCAGAAGTTTAGAATGTAATACTCTAACTCAGACTTGGATTTTGATCCCATTCACAATATGAAAAACACAACTAACTCAGCAGCTAACATGCTAATGCCTGTGTGTTCACAAGCCGTTTTATGGTGACAATTCCTTTTTCAGATGCTTTGACTTACCTACAAATGTAAATTGACGGTTCTAATGTAACCCTAACCCTAACCCTAACCCTTGGTATGAATTTAAAGATATACGCAGGGCTCTCAAGTTTTGAACAGAGTTCAGATTGAGATTTTGGCAGCGGTGTTTGGTACTCCAACTTGTGGCTCCCCTCAAAGTTCCCATGAAGCCCTCTGTACCGTGAATGACACCGGGGGGGGGAGTGCTAGTGGAGTATGACGCCCTCTGCGTGAGACATACAAGGTGTGGTGTGTGAGCGTGTGAATGGAGTGAAATGCGTGAGACTTGAGAGCTCTGTATACGAGCTGGCAGATGGTTTTACCTTAACATAAAGCTAGGATAGCTGTGTACCCCCATTCTAGTCTTAATGCTAAGCTAATATTACCGTTAGCTTATTTAACAGATAGTCCTAAATGGTATTGATCTTCTCCTTTTGAGTCTTTAACACTGTTAAAGACTCAAAAGGAGAAGATCAATACCATTTAGGACTATCTGTTAAATAAGCTAACGGTAATATTAGCTTAGCATTAAGACTAGAATGGGGGTANGACATTTGCCGCAATCCTAGCTCGAACTTCGAGGTGTGCCTCCCTCCCAGGACGCTGACGCCTCGGACTTCTCGAAGTTGTGCGGTGTAGCGCGTGCCCGTATCACTGTGGCAGTACACTATCATCTTCTCCACAGAAAATATCGTTAACTGCGGTAGGCGCAGGACGACGCCGTCAGTGGTCTCGTCGCGCTTACACTGTAATAAACTCATCCTCTCTACCACGACGACGCTCTCTCTTATCGCGAGGCCGGGCTTTCTGGTTCTACGCCACTTACAACGTTTTGGCGGACTGGCTCCGAGGGGAATTTGTTTAAGGTTGGACATCGCCACAACTTGTGGCATACAAATTCATTACCACCGCTTACCACTGGAACACTCGGAAGAACCTTCAAGGACATCTGTCCGTGCAGCTTTTCGCATTTTCAAGTTAGTTTTTCATTGTAGAATAGAATAGAATTATATAGAGTATAATTCTTTATGATTATTTAGTATGCGTCAACACAGGCTTTCCCCTCGTCCTTTCTTCGTTTGTGTTTTATATGTTTTTACTAGACGCTATAATTTCGTTTGCGTAAACATTTCCATTTTCATACTCGCTATTGTTTATTTCTTCCACATTACTGGTAAATGTAATATTAATACTAATACAATATTATTTCTGCATATTATAATACTAATGTTCTAATCTTATGAAAAATCCAACTAGATTTATAACTACACAAGTTTACGAGAAGTGTTTGTGTTGACTTTCAGGTACTTTGAAAGAAAGACATAAACACTTACGTTGGCGGTAGAAGGACCAATTTTGGACTTTAACTTTAGACCGTTGCGGGAGAACCTTTATCTACCCCCGAATGAAGGAGATATGACCAGAATCCGTCCAGCATCCGTCCTTGACATTCGCGACCTCAACTTTACTTCATTGTACGCATATTCCTTGGTGTCATCTTGTTTTCTGCAACGAATCGGGTGCAGTCAAACTAAATTGTCCGTTTAGCGTTATCACGCTTTCCCCACCACCCAATTATAACTGGACGACACGCCTTTATCCATATTTACCCGGTTAGACTGAAGTATAACTGTTAAAATTGTTGTATCCCTAGATGTATTGTGTGAAAGTCCTTTCAGTGCCCTGACCCTCTGAAATTAAATAGCTTTTTTCAATGTAGTTCATTTCTTGACGCACCCTCAGTTACTGGGCTAACCGCTCCAAAATCACAAATTCTACACTTGAGTTAACCTCCAAGTCAAAGACGGACTCCCCTCATACGTTGTGGGACCTTCATCCAATACCTCAGTCTAAACCAGTTTTAAAATCGCGCGCGTTTTGTCATGAGTGCCGCCCTTTTACACGAACCATGTGCGCGCTACTTACTGGGAGCCGCGCGTCCCTAATTTGCGGGGCGCCGTCTCTCTGACTCCGGGAGCACGAGCGCAACCGAAAAAGAGGACCGTCCCGTTCCTTCGGTCCGAAGGGGCACAAAAAAAAAGCCGTAACATCAGACTCATTAAAATATTTATTTTATTTTTGGAAACAAATCAAGAGCTTAAGAAACAACACAACCGACGGCCGCGCAGAGGGGGTAACGAGAACTCAAAAATGTTTCTCATTTGTCGCGGGACGACTATTACAATTACACTTTTTGTCATCCAACGGTGAGACAACGCTCTCCGCTGCCGGTCGCTTTTAACCGAAGTGGACCCACTTTTTTACCTCCACCAGACTTCGGTTCAAACTTCTTTTGAAAAGTGCTGCCGCGCCGTCTGTCTGAGGCTCACTCACTCACTAAAGGCCGCTGCTGTTCGTCCACTCGTCACCCTATTAATCCCTGGTTATTGCTGCAGGGTAAAACACCGCAGCCACACCACCGTTACATTCATGCTATTCTGGTCTACTCACTAATGTCGTGCGGCCTAAAAATTGTGTAGTCTCGTTTGTGTGCCGGCGACTCGCTGTGGTGCGCTGAAGAGGTTCTCGCTTTGAATTATTCGTCAGTTAAGTAGTTATTTAGTCCTGGAAATAAAAATGAGTCTGAGGAAACCGAGCGCTTGGCGTCAACTTAGTATCCTAACATAAACAACAACGACGATCGCCTTCAAATCTTTTAGAAACTAATTTATAGGTTTAGACGTTTGCAGCATTCTGAAAATGTTTGTCAGATACCTGTATTATACGAAGGGATCTGTTCATAGCCCGAAATGCATATCCTCCGCCAACACACCAATTTTTGTTCGATGTCTTTGTGATATATAATATATACAGTATGATAATTTTACTTAATCCTTATGATGTTTCTAGGTATGTATCACTATTGATACTATGTACTAGTATCTATATGATACCTTTATGAATATCCCATGATATCGATTATTTTACCCGCTGATGCTTTTTGATATCATTATGTACTATCGTCCACTGTTTATGATGTCTTGTGATGTTGTTGACCTGATATCGCGTGAATTTGAGAATGTCATATGTATATCATGATGATTATCAAGTAAATATCAATTAAAGACATTCTCCACGCATGTCGTCTGGTCATCGATCGTCAAAAGCCTGTCCATGCGGTGAGTTTTTATATACCAAACAATATATTTACATAATTGTATATATATTATATATGTCACCCGTTTTTCTCATAAATCAGCGGTGGTTAAACACGTCGAAGAGGGGAGATTTTTCTCACTCTCTCCGGACATAAAAGTAGGATCCATGTCGAAGTTGATCTCTCTGTTTTACTCTTTCTAGGTCTTTTAGTGTTGCAGACTAAAAAATTTCCGAAATAAACCCGTTTAATACCACCCTTTATTATAAAACCAGTTATCGTTTGTCAAGTAAGAGTTAGAAACCACGCCGCATTAATTCTAATATTGGCTAAAATACCTAACCCAATGCAAATAACTAACTTGTAAAATCAAATCTTACACGACGGATGTCCTTAAGTCTTCCGAGGTGTCCCAGTGTAAGGCCTGGTAATAAATTTTTGTTATCCACGCATAAGCTTGTGCTGCGCAGAGTTGTCAGCAAAAGAAACCTTACAAACATATATAGTCCTCTTCGAGACCAGAGATCAAAGCTTTAATGGGTGTAAACGAAGCCCACGACTCGGGCATAACAAAAGACAAACCGGGTCGTGTAAAACTATGGGAGTATCGTCTAGATTATGGAAACGAGTGATTCTGTCACTACAAACCCTCGACCGAGCGCGGAACGACAACTCGAGCCGTGGCGCTTGGAAACGGGTTCGGCTACGCGTGAGGAGGTTTTCAATCGAGGAGGAGAATATTTTTGTGAGAAGATGATTTACATGTCCTCGGTGAGGTCCTCTTGGAACTTTACGAAGAAATGACTTCATACGGCCGCCCTGACCACCCGGGGCAACGCAACGTCGCTCCGCTAGAACGAAGTCCGAGGCGTAAGCCGCTTCCGGAGAGGCCCGCTAGCACAAGCGCGCTATGAATTATTATTATTATTAATATGAAGATATTATTAAGATAAGATAAGATGTTACTTTATTGATTGAACATTTTAGTTTAGAATGTGCTGTCCCACGGTAATTCAGAAGGCTCTCAGGTCACATTCCGACCATTATTTAAAACAATAGGTGCTTTCACACCGTCTACAGTTTGATTTGTATAGAGGGAGCTCTGTCAGTTTTCGAATTACCCATTTGCTTTCGGGGAGCCCTATTTTTCAGAGCACATCCTGCTACTAAATATGTCACACGCACGCTCTGTTGACTGGCGCAGCAACGCGGATGCGATCAATTGCTATAAAAACACTCTTCTACTAATACAGACGGTGTCACTATGCCGGCGGATGTGGCCGTTGTTGAAGCCTCTTCAGGCTCCGCATCGGCAGGCCTCTCCCTCGGTGTGGAGCTGTCAAGCTCGACCCTAACGCCGCTTACAGCCGGCCAACTAAAAGTTGTTTTCCGTTCACGTTGTCATTTTTAGACTCCTTCGCTTCTTTGCTTGTGAATCCAAAAGCTGTGACGCTTGGCTGTTTTCGTTTTGCCATATTTTTTTATTACACAGCGGGAGTTAAAAAAATATCAATATGAACATTTCAAATACCGCGCCGGCATCACCGCCATAACCATAGCAACGTAAGTAAGAATGCAGCGCCGCCAAGTACAGATGGCTGAGACTGCCAAGGCACACNGAAGTAGTCTTAAAATCAGATCTGTTTTTTAAATGAAATCTGACGGCAGGCAGTTAGCTCTGATCACCTATGATAAATGCGCCACACCTAATCTGGCCATTCAGCCACAGAGGTACCTCTATACAAATCAAACTGTAGACGGTGTGAAAGCACCTATTGTTTTAAATAATGGTCGGAATGTGACCTGAGAGCCTTCTGAATTACCGTGGGACAGCACATTCTAAACTAAAATGTTCAATCAATAAAGTAACATCTTATCTTATCTTAATAATATCTTCATATTAATA
>NW_011334823.1:22869-27029 GCF_000735185.1 Notothenia coriiceps
GTGTGAGCGTGTGAATGGAGTGAAATGCGTGAGACTTGAGAGCTCTGTATACGAGCTGGCAGATGGTTTTACCTTAAGATAAAGCTAGGATAGCTGTGTACCCCCATTCTAGTCTTAATGCTAAGCTAATATTACCGTTAGCTTATTTAACAGATAGTCCTAAATGGTATTGATCTTCTCCTTTTGAGTCTTTAACACACACAACCTCAAAAACACTCTGCTGAGAAAATGTTTGGACAAAAATTGTTCAAACAACTACTCTTAAGTGTGGCCGTGGTACGTGAATCTATAAAGAAGTTTAGTTTCTGGCCACTCACTGCCACATCCTCTGTATGGCAACCTGCGTGAACACAAACACACACACACTCGACTTCTATGCCAAATGTCAGCTTTTAAAGGATGGTATATTTTTTCAGGACTCACTGACCCAAAAGGTGACCTACAGCGCTTCTGGTCGCAGCTAAAAGGAAGTATTGCGAAAAATGTCGAGTTCTTTGAGATGGAAAACTAGCTTTTGGGAATATGTCTTTGAAAATAACTATAATTTTGGGACAAAAGAGAAAATATGGTTTGCTAGCTATTTGAGCATATGTAGTATGTAAATAACCATTAAATACTGTCGCATTGCAGCCTGTAAGACATTTCGCCTGCTAGCCAGAAAAAGTCAAAATAGGTTCTAAAACGTGCAAATACAGTAGTTAAAACCAATCTAAGATGAAAGTCTTGCATTGCAAAAATTATTGGATATTGTTTAGCTGATATTTAATGAACTACAACAGAAAATACTGCACATCTACAGCAGCTAGGCAGGACGTCTTGTGATGGCGGTCTGGAGACTATATAGTGGATGTTGAACAGTAGCTACACGAGCAGTTACATGGTCAAAAGAGTGCGTTAACCATGATTATTACAATGGCCTCAATGTGCTTTTGTCAAGCAGAACCAAGAACTATCAGATTAATGATGTGAGATTTACAATCAGCTATGTTGGGGCCATTACAACGACATGTGGTTTCACAGCTCAGCCAGAAGTGTCCAGCTGAAACTTCAAGGTTAAAAGGTGGGGAGACACCCGGGACGTGTGATCGACATGCAGACCAAGCGCAGGATACATGCAGAGCTCGCTCCTGGTTGCCCTCCCGTTCTCTCTCCTCCAAACTCTCAGTACACCTGATTCAGTAATGGGGATTAATGCACACTGGCACGGGAACAAGTTTAACACACACACACACGGTATTATGTGAATATAAAACAATAGTGTGAGTTAAAAGATGGACTGGGAATTAAAAATGGTCTTTAGATCTCAGACCAAAAAAAGAACTATACGCCGCTACCAACCAAACTAATAATTATGACAATAACTTTGGTTAATTGATCAAGTGCACATATTTACATATCACATATTTGATTTGGCGCAATGGCAGCAATAATATCTGGAACCATCTGACCACCATAATGGTAATATATTAATTATAATGTTATACGTCATATGCTGTCAGTGTAATAATTCCATTTGGACAGTTTAGAAGAAATACGCAACAAACAATCATAACCCTTTAATAAATCATCTACTGTACAATGGTGGTTAATCTCTAACCGGATGAGATGCACCACTTTGCCATTGATCATAACTATTCTTTCATAAAAATGAACCAAGATTTTTGACAGTTTTGTTTTTTTAAATGTCCTGTTACTTTCCCTTGTCCATGCTGTATTTGGTCAGTTCACAAAAAGTGACGCATACCTCATGACAGGGGCGGATCTAGAAAAATATTCATGGAGTGGCAAGAGGGTGGCAGGAGAATTTCAGGGGTGGCATCCCCTGGCAGAAGTATATGCTTATTTAATCGCAGTCATATCAATTAATGTTAGTTGGAAAGCCACAATATTAATATTTTAACTAAATAACATTTGGTGACACTATTGTGGCACATCAGTAAAGCCTTAAATATAAATATATAAGGTGGCAGGCTTAATTTAATGTATTTTACCTGAACAATAACTGAATGATTTTGTCTCACTCTTAGACCAGCATGGGTACCAAATCTATGCAGACTGCTGCAATAAGTACGTTAATTAACTGTCTCATCGATGTGTGTCTGTATGAATATGATATTATTAACAATCATATACTTCCTTTCAGCTGTCAATCACTGTTAAGATTCACATATTATGATAATCATATGTTATTATTAAATAAACTATTTTTTTTGGAGGAGTTAATGATGAATGTTCCGCAAAATGCTTGCTCACCCTCCTTCAAATTTTAAAGACAAGTAATTACTATCATATATCAAAAGATTCAAAGGAACAGTTCAGCGCCCCACAACTTCATTGCAAACAGTTACAACCTTGACTTTACATCAGAAAGAACAAACATTAAAGAAGTGACTAACTGCATCAGTTAGGGTTAAAAAACGTGTATTCAGATAAAAAATATACATCGCTGCAGTTATGATCCAGTGGAATGCCCGTACCTACTGGCCTAGTTAAATCAAAGTGGTTACTTTTTTTTGGCTGGGCAGTGAAGTTTTACACACCGTCTTATTTGACTTTCTCTGGACTTTTTGGGGGAAGACCCCCACAAAGAAAAAAATATATTCACACGTAAGGTCATCATCTTAACAGTTTATTATGCTCATCGAGTCATCCGTGAGCAGAGCATCAAGTTGGCATGTCTATTACAACTGAATGAGGCGAATACCATCGTGTTCAGCAAAACGCCTCACAAACTGATTAAGATTTAAAGCTATGGTGCATTTTGATTCAATGCTGAGTACAGCCTGAAGAACATATCGAGGATTAAAAAACTAATGTCACAACAGGACTTAGAAAAGCTTGTCCATGCTTTTATCTTTAGTAGACTTGACTACTGCAATAGTGTATCCACAGGGCTGACAAAGAAATCCATCAGAAAGCTGCAGCTGATTCAGAACGCTGCTGCACGTGTCCTCACTAACACTAAAAGAGTGGATCACATCAGTCCGGTTCTGAAATCTTTACATTGGCTTCCAGTCGGCCAAATAATTGATTTTAAAGTAGCTACTATTGCTAGTTTTTAAATCATTACATGGTTTAGGACCAAAGTATATTGTTGAACTCCTACATAATTACGAGCCATCAAGGTGCCTCAGGTCTTCTGGGACGGGTCTGCTATCGGTTCCGAGAGTGAAAACAAAAAAAGGAGAGACAGCATTTAGCTATTATGCCCCGACACTCTGGAATAAACTACCGAAATCATGCAAGTCCGCAGAAACGCTTACTATTTTTAAATCAAGACTAAAAACATATCTCTTTGGCTGCTTTTAATTGAGATGCTCATATTTACACTACAGTATGCCTTTTAAACGTATTGTATACCTGTGGTGTTTATTTTTTATTTTTTTATTATCTTTGCTTTGTAATGCCTGTTGTAAAATGCCATTATATATGTGTTTTTACTGTATTTATCCTAAAAGGTCTTTTAATTTGTTTTGTAAAGCACTTTGAATTGTCGCATACAGAAAAGTGCTATATAAATAAACTTGCCTTGCCTTGCCTTACCTGCCTTACAGCCAAACTTGACAGACTATTCTCTGTCATTGTACACCGCAAACACCTCATTCCTTCCGTCTACTTGGATCCGAAATGCTTCTCGTTTTGCGCTGTTCCCCCCGTTCAAATGAAATCGCGCCAGGGCCGGGGGAGGGGTTACAAGGCTCACGTCTTGTGCTGCATTCACTTGCACTCGGACATTAGAGATTTTCTCTCATAAATGTCCGATGAGCCACAACTTTTCTTTCAAAACAAAGCAGTCAACTGGGGTGGCAGCTGGGGTGGCAAGGCATTTTTCTGAGGTGGCAGCTGCCACCCCGTGCCACCCCGTAGAACCGCCACTGAACAGCATCGTTCTTCAGTGCCCTATGATGTACATGTCCGCCATGAATCGCTGAAAGGTTTGNAGAACCGCCACTGCACGTAGGTGTGATATCCTTTGATGTGAGGGGTGAGGTGTCATCACACGTAGGTGTGATATGCCCCCCTGTAATAGCACCTTTGTTGTCTAATCTAATTAGCCTTAGATGTCTGTCCTTTGATGTCCTTTGTAGTAGAGCCTTTGTTTTCTAATCGAATTAGCCTGTGATGTCTGTCCTTTGATGTGAGAGTTGAGGTGTTATAAC
>NW_011334823.1:27070-31305 GCF_000735185.1 Notothenia coriiceps
TAACAAGTAATAGTTATAGTTACTGCTCTCAAAAAAGTAACTAGTTACTTTATTAGTTACTAAATTATAAAAGTAACTAGTAACAAGTTACTTTACTTTAAAAATAATAACAATAAAAATACAAGTTTTTGTGTTGTNTTATCTTAATAATATCTTCATATTAATAATAATAATAAATCATACAGTATGTGTCCGAAAGGGAGCAGGAGGAAGCAAACACAAAAATATACAAAAAAATATACTGCATATTAAAGCAAACGATTGTAAAGGTAAAAGTATGAGCATAACAAATAAAGAAGTGTAATGTAAACATTTACATTATAATTATGATTATTTAATATATAAAGACTATATATTATTGAATTACAAGATTAGATATACTTTAGTTGATCTAAAATATTGATGTGTTCAAATGCTCTTCAAAACACAACTGAAAGAGGGGTAGGCGGCAAGCCTGCATGCTCCGCCACCATAGCCATTACCACCGAGAAGTCCTGACGAGCCGACCTCTGCTGATGGCCTTCCTGGCGGTCAGCAGAAATCCTGGACGACGTGGTGTCATCATCGTCGTCCCCCTCTCCGATGCCCGGACCCGTCCGGGCTGCTGGGATGGCGAAGACGAAGGGCACTTCCTGCCCGAGATCCTCCATCTCCACCACGTCGAGCTCTGGGTCCTCCACCGGTGAAACGTAGCACCCCTCGAACACCGCCACTCTTTGCAGGCGGCTGGATCGAGTCATTAGCCGGCAGGCGCTGCAAACTGCTGATGGAGGCAGGTTAGCCGCCGCGTGGTCAGACCCCAGACACTCGATACACCGAGTATGGGGATCTTCACCCTCGATGGACACGAAGCACATGGGCGCTCCGCTGGTGAGTCCATAGTTGAAACAGGGGTGCTGCGCCCTCTTACTTAAAGTGATCCCAGAAAACAATTGTTCTATTCCTCAAACTGGATAGTTACTCCAAAAATATGAAAATCGTGTCAAATTGAGCGCCAGACGGCATACACAGCTCTTTTTTTTCCGGAGCTCCGACGTCGCGTTGTTGTTTACGTTGGCCGCACCATCTTGTATACGGACGCTCGCCAGGATTCGTATCACAAGATCAGCGCCCTCATACTATATTTTTCTAGAAAAACCCCTGGTGTGTGTGTTTTAATTTTCAAATTATTAAAAAGGAAGCAAAGGTGAACATGCTGTCCTTTAAGATCTTGTGCACATGCTTCATGTTCCCCCCAGGTGTCAGTGCCCCACTTGGGCCACCCCAGTAAACAACTGGACACGCTGATGTGTACATGCATGTGGATGATTTATTCTATTGTGGTTAAAAGAAAAAATTGTAAGAACTGATGAATGAAAGTGCACTATGGGCTTAAGTAATGGCAAAGGAAACTGAGTCCAAGAAAACAACCAAACCAGAAAAAGGACACTTCAAGAGGTGCGTTTGAGGTTATCTGTTCACCCTCAGGTGCATTCAGGCAGTAACTGACTGACACATTGTCTACTGTAAATTCTGGTTTTGATTGTTTTGTTGAAAAAGCACCTCATTGTTCTGAACAGAGCAGAAACCGACCCACATTTCAAATATGCAGAAAACAAATGCTTTGCTAAGTTCTAAGGATATCCTTGTAGCTGAAACATCATGCATTAATGGGAGAAAAAATTGTAATGTTTGAAAACCCATAATATCACACCTTGTAGTATGTCAGAAAAAGGTTGAGTATGCAGAGCAATGTTATGAATAAATATACCTAGTTGTATTCAGATTTCATGTGAGTTTGTCCAGTTGCAGTGCAATGTGATTTGCAGAGTGAGAGGCACAGATCAGCCCCCTCATACTATATTTTTCTAGAAAAAACCCTGGTGTGTTTGCTTAAAGCTATATGCTAATGTTGACATGCTAACATGCTGATGCTTAATGAGTAATAGCCCTTAATTGGATTGATTAGTCCTTAATGCATTTAACTTCAACATTTAAAAAAAAAAATCTTCCCAGGGGCAGGGGCGGATCTAGAAAAATATTCGTTGGGTGGCAAGAGGGTGGCAGGAGAATTTCAGGGGTGGCATCCCCTGGCAGAAGTATATGCTGATTTAATCGCAGTCATATCAATTAATGTTAACTTGGAAAGCCAAAATATTAATATTTTAACTAAATAACATTTGGTGACACTATTGTGGCACATCAGTAAAGCCTTAAATATAAATATATAAGGTGGCAGGTGTAATTTAATGAATTTTAACTGAACAATAACTGAATGTGTTTGTCTCACTCTTAGACCAGCATGGGTACCAAATCTATGCAGACTGCTGCAATAAGTACGTTAATTAACTGTCTCATCGATGTGTGTCTGTATGAATATGATATTATTAACAATCATATACTTCCTATCAGCTGTCAATCACTGTTATGATTCACATATTCAGTGTTATTATTAAATAAACTATTTTTTTTGGAGGAGTTAATGATGAATGTTCCTCAAGATGCTTGCTCACCCTCCTTCAAATTTGAAAGACAAGTAATTATATCATATATCAAAAGATTCAAAGGAACAGTTCAGCGCCCCACAACTTCATTGCAAACAGTTACAACCTTGACTTTACATCAGAGAGAACAAACATTAAAGAAGTGACTAACTGCATCAGTTAGGGTTAAAAAAAAGTGTATTCAGCTAAAACATATACATCGCTGCAGTTATTATCCAGTGGAAAGCCCTTACCTACTGGCCTAGTTAAATCAAAGTGGTTACTTTTGTTTGGCTGGGCAGTGTAGTTTTACACACCGTCTTATTTGACTTTCTCTGAACTTGAGCAGAACAAGAGAAAAATATATATTCACACACGTAAGGTCATCATCTTAACAGTTTATTATGCTCATCGAGTCATCCGTGAGTAGAGCATCAAGTTGGCATGCCTATTACAGCTTAATGAGGCGATTACCATCGTGTTCAGCAAAACGCCTGACAAACTTATTAAGATTTAAAGCTATGGTGCATTTTGATTCAATGCTGAGTACAGCCTGAAGAACATATCGAGGATTAAAAAACTAATGTCACAAAAGGACTTAGAAAAGCTTGTCCATGCTTTTATCTTTAGTAGACTCGACTACTGCAATAGTGTATTCACAGGGCTCACAAAAAAATCCATCAGAAAGCTGCAGCTGATTCAGAACGCTGCTGCACATGTCCTCACTAACACTAAAAGAGGAGTGGATCACATCAGTCCGGTTCTGAAGTCTTTACATTTGCTTCCAGTCGGCCAAAGAATTGATTTTAAAGTATAGCTACTATTGCTAGTTTTTAAATCATTACATGGTTTAGGACCAAAGTATATTGTTGAACTCCTACATAATTACGAGCAATCAAGGTGCCTCAGGTCTTCTGGGACGGGTCTGCTATCGGTTCCGAGAGTGAAAACAAAAAAAGGAGAGACAGCATTTAGCTATTATGCCCCGACACTCTGGAACAAACTACCCAAATCATGCACGTCCGCAGAAACGCTTACTATTTTTAAATCGAGACTAAAAACATATCTCTTTGGCTGCTTTTAATTGAGATGCTCATATTCACACTACAGTATGCCTATGCCTTTTAAACGTATTGTATACCTGTGGTGTTTATTTTTATTATTTTATTATCTTTGCTTTGTAATGCCTGTTGTAAAATGCCATTATATATGTGTTTTTACTGTATTTATCCTAAAAAGTATTTTAATTTGTTTTGTAAAGCACTTTGAATTGTCGCATACAGAAAAGTGCTATATAAATAAACTTGCCTTGCCTTACCTTACAGCCAAACTTGACAGACTCTTCTCTGTCATTGTAGACCGCAAACACCTCATCCTTCCGTCTACTTGGATCCAAAATGCTTCTCGTTTTGCGCTGTCCCCCGTTAAAATTAAATCGCCGCAAATCATATTTCCAGGCTCGCGCCAGGGCCGGGGGAGGGGTTACAAGGCTCACGTCTTGTGCTGCATTCACTTGCACTCGGACATTAGAGATTTTCTCTCATAAATGTCCGATGAGCCACAACTTTTCTTTCAAAACAAAGCTGTCAACTGGGGTGGCAGCTGGGGTGGCAAGGCATTTTTCTGAGGTGGCAGCTGCCACCCCGTGCCACCCCGTAGAACCGCCACTGCATCTGAATAAAGCCAATTAAAACGTACTGATGACAATAGACATGACAGAGATTGCACTTATTGTACCGTTTCACAGAATAAGCTCCAAAACATCATTACAGA
>NW_011334824.1:0-9060 GCF_000735185.1 Notothenia coriiceps
TGAGAGGGAACCAGAGTCAGCAGAGAGGAGAATGTCGTTGGTCACCTTGAGTAGGGCAGATTCTGTGCTGTGGCGAGTACGGAAACCAGATTGAAAAGGTTCATGAAGGTTATTGCAGTCCAGATGGGATTTTAGTTGGGAGGCAACAGTTCGCTCCAGAATTTTTGACAGGAATGGGAGGTTAGAGATGGGCCGGTAGTTATTGAGGGAATCAGGGTTGAGACCAGGTTTTTTTAGTATGGGAGTGACAGCAGCGAGTTTCAGATCAGGGGGGACGAGTCCAGTGGACAGAGAGGAGTTAATGGCTGTGGTGATAAGATGAGTGAGTTGGGGGAGGCAGGCCTTGACAAGGGTGGAGGGCATGGGGTCCAGGATGGAAGTTGAGGTATTCATGCCGGTGACTTGGGCAACTATGTCCAGTGAGGTAATTTGTCTGAAGGCTGTAAAAGGGTCCCTGGAAGGAGGAGGGTAGGCAGGTTCCGGAAAAGGATGGGTGGTGGACGAGACGGAGGAGTTGGCTATGTTGCTGTGTATTATTTCAATTTTGCTTCGGAGGAATGAGAGGAAGGATTCACACTTTGAGGTGGTGAAGGAGTTGGAGATATTATCCATGGGGTTGAGGAGCTTGTTAATAGTTGAAAAAAGGGACTTTGGGTTATTGCTGTCAGATTGTATTACAGAGGAGTAGTGGAAGGAGCGTGCACTGTTGAGGGCATCTTTGTACTGCTGTTGGTGCAGTCTATAAATGTCTTTGTGGATAGTGAGACCAGTTCGTTTAGCATGTCTTTCGAGCTGGCGGAGATGATTGGTGTACCAGGGGGCCGAGTGAGTGAAAGAGACATACTTGGTTTTTATTGGAGCGAGTTGGTTGAGACAGGAGGAGAGAGCATTGTTGTAGGTGTTGACCAGGTCAGTAGGGGAAACATTCTGGGTGACGGTGGAGTCAGGGATGGTGTCAGCCAGTAGGGAGGAGAGGGAGGAGGGGTGTATGGACTTGATATTCCGGAATTGTATGGTGCGCTTCTGCTTGATGAGGGGGGTTGGGGTTAGGATGTCCATGATGAGGGCCAGGTGATTGGAGATGGTGAGGTCATAGGTGGTCAGGTTGCTGATGGCGATGCCAGTGGTGCAGATCAGGTCCAGTGTGTGACCTTTTTTATGGGTGGGAAAATCAACATGTTGTGTTCTGCAACATTCAACATTTAAGTTGTCTGAGGCCAACGGTATATACAGTAGCTGTCTCTGTGTGTCCTCATGCTGCGTGTCCTCTCCTTTTCTCCGGCCTCTGAAAGGTGTGTCCTGGCCATTTGCAAGGGAACAATGCTGTGTTGTTAGTGGGCTGTCAGTTTGGTGTGTGCCTGTCAGTTTAGCTTTGGGCTGCTGTGTGGAGACATCAGAGGCTGACGGACAGCCCTAACTCCTCTCTCAGCGGGCTCTGTCTGTCTCTGGGGCTAACTACCCTGACACAATGGAAACCTCATTCTGATACACAGCAGAATGACATTGCTTGATTGTGTACTTTAAACTGGAATGTTAGCTATTGAGCTTTGAAATGAAACAGCTCGATTGCACACTTCACACTGGAATGTAAGCTATTGAGATGTTGGGCTTTCTAACAGGGGGTGTTCGAGACCTTTTTTAAACCATGAATGAAAAGGTTTTATGCCCCATTCTCAAAATATAGACCCTACAATTGTTTTTTTCTTTTAAACAAAAAAAAAAATTGAAACCGATAATAAAGTAGGTTGCCGTATTGATTTCCATTTAAGAAGCAGCGTTGACCCCAAATCCAAGAATACAAGAAATCTAAATCTTTTATACTGAATTTTAAAAGATTTTGAATAATAGAAGAATATATATATTAACAATTAACTCGGTGGCCGAGTCAATAATGTAGGTCCAGTATATGTCGGATCTCCTACCGAAATGCAGGAAAAGAGCATTTGAAAATCACTGATAACCACTTTATCTTTCCTCACTAAGGAAAAACTATATCTTATATTATATTTGTATTTGATATGTACAAAATCCAAAATATCTAAACATTGATCTTCTTTTTTTGGACATATGTGTTAGATTTAAAGCTAAAATAGTGAGTAAACAAGTATTGTATCTAATGTACTACATCAAAATAACATTGTCTCACAAGCATATCTGTTAATTGTCACAGTACAGTATTTCACATAAATTCAGTTCAGACAGAGGTTGCAGCATGACAGATGGCCTCTGGCAGTTAAAATTATCATAAGGTTATTAGAAAACATGACTCATAGGTGATGATTATTCAAAGGATTTATCTCATAGAAAGCATCCAAACATCAGAGAATGGCTGAATGATTTCAAATATTCCAGCATTTCTGTGTGTCTTCATCCAAACCTTAACCCTTATAGGGTTCAAGGTTCTTTATTTGTCAAACGAACATAGCTACAGTGTAGTTATGTCGATGAAAATCGTGTGTCACAGGCTTCTCCAACAGTGCAACACAAAACACAGATAACCAGATAGTAAATAGTAAATACAAGAAGAAAATATTTTTAAAAAGTGAAATAGTGCAATACGAGTCTATATGCAAGTCATTGAAATATGATATATTAGGTAAACAGATAAATCATTTTTAAGTAGCAGCCAGATGAATATTGTGGATGTTGTTTCAACAGTTCAGCTGTTTAACAGTCTTATTGCCTTATAGTACCAACCTTTAGATAAAACAATTAAGGTTAATGATTGTTGAAAGAGATATTATTCATGGTTTTAGACACAAACTAAAGCATACACATTGATATCTTATTCATTTTCTGGGCCGTCTATGTTCAGACTGGCTGAACACGCAGTGGTTGCTGTAAAGGTGGGAACCTGACATGGGTCGGTAATCCCTGTCTTAGCTGAGAATCCCAACCATCCAGAGGAGCAATCAGCTGTGGTGATGTGTGGACAAAGCCTTAAGACCCACCTCTCCAGCACCAACTAACACAAGCCTGATCCAGCACAAGACAAGCAGATAGACAGGCAGAAAAACAAGGAGAGTTCTCACTGTCATGATGTGAGAACATGCCAAAACACCACCGTCAGAGAGTGGCCTCTTCAAACATGTCAGCACACTGCAGGAAGACGTCATGTTGGTGAAGAAGTCATGAGGCAGCATTTATTACCCAATGAATTACTCCCCGGTTAGCAAGTATTGAGACGCTGAATAGCTGTTGCACAGAAGCCTGCTTTATCTTGTGTTGTTGAATTGGATTTGTTTCCATTACTGTGCAAAATGTTGGCCTAAATCTATCGTCTCATGTTGTTTGTTTAACTTGGCCATCATGCAGTCCGTCAAATCATCCTTGCATGTTAGGACAAAGGCCTGCTGGACAGGGCCAGACATGCGAGAGCTTGTGGAAAATATGTGTGATAAAGTTCATTTTGAAAGGCTTCAGGCACACATCAGCTCATTCCACAGCAGGTACAGCACACCGGCTGAGTCACAGCTCTGACTGCTTTATGAAAACAGATCTCCCTGAATGCTGACACCAATGAGTTAGCAGCATTCAGCAACAGGTTTCCACATGCCGAGATCCTAAAATGCTTTTGTCAGTTCACTGAAGCTGTCAGAAGGTGTGCATCCTTTTTGGACAAATAAGAGCTGCATGGTGTCCACACTCAAATGAACAAGGTTTTAACTAACCATTTCGTTAGTAGTAACACATTGGTAGTTTTTGTTTATTATCATAATTAATGGCTCCAAATTTGTAAGCAAAGCAAACAAGGTAAAAAAAAACGTTACTGTTTGAGAGTCGTTAAAAATTGCAATTTCCATTTTAACATGATTCCTTTTGAACCAATTGAAAAACTGATATACAACATGAATTTAGGAGCTGCTGGTAGCTGCTCCCCGCTTTTTGCTATCAGGCTAGGCTAAGATTACCTAGCTACCTGCTATTGCTGTCCATATAGGCGTAATGGTATCAATCTTTCATGCTACTTCTCAGCAGAAAAATGAAAACATATTTCCAAAAATGTTAAACTATTCCTGTGATTCCCACAGGATTTTGAGATACTAGTTGGTGGATTGTGGACCTTTTGTGTTGTTCTAGGGGGCATGTTACTCCGGAGGATTATTTTATTAGTCAAACACACTAATCTGGTGAACCTTAAAGGGAACTTATTATGCAAAATCAACTTTTTCATGTCTTAAACATGTGTCCCCTTTGTGTGAAGAGACTCTGAAAGTTTCAGGAAAAAAGATGCTCTCTCTTTTTGTCCTGATCCATTTATTTAAAAACCTGTCTGAAAATGAGCTGATCAGATTTTTGGCCACTTTATGATGTCATAACGATTGTTTGGCTTGTGTAACCACAATCACCAACCAAGGTAAGACCCCCCCACCTTATCATCTGAATCTCCTCCTAGAGTACCATTGAGTTCTTTGTAACCAAATATCTCTCAGAGGGGCGTGGGGAGGGGCTCCTTATGTTCATCTAAAGTAACAGACAGAGAATCAGCACTTTTGAAACTGGGCTGAAACAGAGGGAATTATGGGATGCTGCAATAATCTGTTTGGTGTTTGGAGCCAAACACTTCAGAGAAATGTTTGGTATCTGAGACCTATAATATATATTGATGAAAAACAGTATAATAGGGGACCTTTAAGTCCATACTAAGTTAAATCTATGAAGATCTTTGCCTTCTTCTTGAAAACAATGTAATGTGTATAATGTTATGCCCTATACCGTACAATGTGGTTTACCCACTCCCCCTGCACCCTGAGAAGAGTGCACATATTTCAGGTGGATAATGTCACCTGTTTTTTTTAAACTACGGCTGGCCCTACAGTCAAGGTAATTAGATATGACTTTAGTTCATTTTTGAACATGTTCAAACTCAAAACTCATTCAGTGTAATTATTCAGAGGGTGCTCCACAGAGTCGTCACTCAATCCTTCTCTTCTGGCGTTTATCTTTTTAGACTTCTGGCGTTTATCTTTAGACTTTAGCTCCATTGATGCGAGTCATTGTCCATGTCGATCAAAACCTCGTTTTCCATTGGGTTTTGGTAATTATGCGCTCTACCATCTGTGATGGATCCCCGGACTCGCAGGAGGCACTGTTCGTGAGACCCCACCTCTTTAGTGCTGCCCTGTAGCGTGCAACGCTGGTTCTCAAGCAGTTGGGGTTGTACTCAGAGGCCTGGTAATTATGTCAATCTCACATCCCCAGACAAATTAATTCTAAAATGTATAGTGTTCAGAGCCAACCGACTGCATTGCCTCAAGTGACATTTTAAGATCACTTGAGACAATTGATCAGATATATCCCTACTTTTTCGAAAGAATAACATGCTTCAGAGGTGAGGGGTGAAATACTCAATTCAAGAATCCTTGATATAACAGAACTATTGAGGCAACAACTTCTCCAGAACCCCTTGTTCGTGCGACTTAAAAACAAATGTGTTTACACTTACTGGGCCTCATGCAGGAACTTGAGCAGCTGTTCACCAAAAGAAGCCTTCTTGAGATGTGCTTCATCAGGAATAACAGGAAGTCCTCTCATCTTGGAATATATCAAGCGAACACAATACCCCTACCCTTTATGAAGTCAAGTAAAGTTGCCTGAGCTATGAAGTGTCAGTAGGTTAAGAAGAGAGGGATTTGTTTCGCTTTGGCCAGAAGAACTAAAAGTAGTTTTCGAATGTCACCACTCATACTTGAGAAACAAAATAATTTACACGGCACATCTAATTACTGATTGCTTGGAAATGTCACATGCAGCCGAGAGTGTATAACGATCGTAAGAGCGTAGGTTGTAAAATCTTAAGAGCTGCTGACCAAGGAGTAAATCCCCAGACCTTTTAATACCACAGAACAGAAAAAGATGTGTAGCTCCCTAATTATTAGTCCCCGTGAAATGCCACATGCTCTCAGCCAGGTGTGATCACGCAGTCAGCGAAATGTCAAGAGCTGCTGACCAGCGAGCCGTTTGTTTCAACTTTAATGGGGAGAAGTGTAATCACAGGCCTAGTCAATTACATTTTAATGAAGTATATGCAATTCTATGCCTCCATAGGGATTTCTGCATCCAAGATCTCTAGGTCTACTGCTGCTGCCTCGCTCCACGGTGCACTTCTGATCACCTTTTAAAGTTGCAGCTGTTGCGAGAAGCCATTTGACGAGCGATCCTTTTGTGGAGAAGCTTAGCATGTTTTAAAAAACGGCTCAGCTTTTAGCACTGTAGGGAGCAGTGAGTAGCTCACCTTTTCCTCTTAAAACGGGCAGACAAAGGTGACAGGAGAATAGAGACAGGTGGACACACAGGTTCAAATGTTCCCTTCAAACGTTGCCCTGAGCCATTTGCCTGACCATATATTGCCCTGGGCTGGAACCCATCAAGCCTCTCAGGGGAAAAGCTGAACAGTTTCCTTCCCTCTGTACAAAGCGAGTCTTTTTTCCATTACAAAGTCTCAGCTTGACAAAAGTTTGACGAGTAGAATGGGAAATGTGTCACAGTGACCTTCTCTGTGCACGGGTCATGGCAGGAAGTACATTTGCAGCATTCTATTTTGGTGTGAGGCTGCTTCACTTATTCAACCTCCTTCTCCACAGTCTTATGATCGTAATTTTCTACCTATTTGTCTCGGTTTATACCCCCAATTGATCGCTTCTTCTTCCTTCGTCGTTGTTGGGATCTTGCTTCTTTGGTGTCGTTTCTCCTTGAGTAGTTTCTTTCTCTTTTCTCCTCTCTTCCAATCTTCTCTTCTGTCTCCTTTTCTGTATGCCTTGTTTAGTTCAGGCCTTCCTAAATGTATTGAATTTCTTCCCTTTTAAACCTCCTTCCTCTTCCATGAATTAACCCCATACATCTGTTACTTTTCCTTCCAAGGCCCATTAGCATTACTACATGCAGCTTAAGCTAACTTTAGCCACATTTAGCCAGTATTACTAGCAACTTTAACCAACTTAAAGAGATGTAGGTCAACCTTAGTCAACGCTAGCTGACCTTACCTACAACTTAAGTTGATGTTAGCTGACCTTACCTACAACTTTAGCCATGTTAGCCGATGTAACTAAAGTTACCTTGCAACTTTAGCTGACGTTTGGCGACCTTTCTTGCAACTTTATTTTACTCTTCTCTCCACCAATCCAATTCACTTTTTTTCTGCATGTTACATGTTCTTCCATCCCTGCTTTTTCTCCAAACCCCTCACTGGCCTACTGATTGACATCATGTCAGAAATACCTAAAATGTCTTATTTTGCTCTTGCGGGTGTTTTTTCTCTTCTCTTGACAGTCTAAGTTTTCTTCCTCTCCCTTTCTTTTCTCTTTTTTCCTCTCGTTGTATTTTTATTCTTTTTTTGAAAGCCCTTATTTCAGACAGATTGTCAGCAAGGGGCGGATGGTGAGAAGGAATGAGAGAAAGCAGGCTGAACGAAGAGAAGCAGGAGTACTATCCTTCCCTTTCATCTTTCTACTCAAAACACTTCACAGGAAATTGCTGCAGATGTGGCACAGATAGACAGAAAGGCGGACAGGCCAACACACTCACACACAAACCACTCCCTACATCTTTATTGCTTCTTGTTGAGGTCCGGATCGCACCACTGAATCGAGAAAGAAAACGAAAGGAGCCCGGAGAGGCTCCAAAGTCTCCCTTCCATTCCTTCCTGACACCTGTCAGATTAAGAGCAAAGGAAATAATGCTAAGTGATTTACTTCCTTTTTCCCTTAGTCTATCTGTGTGCATGTTCACAAACTGTCGAGGCTCTCCGAGATGTTTTGTCAAGCCTTCACAGTTTCTACACTCTACCGAGATAAATGTTTTTGTGCCGCTGCTCCAGATGCCTCAGCGGGGACATTTTCTCTCCGTCGGTTTGGTAGTTAGCCAGCATCGCAGCTCAACGTGCGTGCAGTGAAGAAGAGCAGTCAGTTCCAGGCAACTTTTTTTCCCTCCCTATCTGCTCTCACGCTGAAAATCCTTACATTTCCTCCTGCTGTTCCATAAGATCTTTATAGTTTATACTTTATAGTTTTATATTCTTCTTTTTATTTGACATGAGGGTATGAACATAACAAAAATATATGAAACGCACTTCATCATGTTACTGTTTAGTTTACAATCCAATCCACTTTATTTATATAGCACATTAAAAACAGAGGGTTTTACCGAAGTGCTTCACAGCAGACATAACATTATAATTAGGGCCGGGAACGCATTTTAATCGCACTTATTTTTGCACCGCGGAACGTTTCTCACTGGATGAGTTTCAGGGGTACCGATTATACTGGAGCACCAACTAACGTTCATGACTTCAGACAACAACAAACCACAGTGAACAATAGTCAAACATGAACGAAGAAGCTGATGAGACCGCTTTGGTTGGCCCCGTGGATGGGACATTTAGTTTTAAAAAACGGACGGATGGAAGCGTCGATAAGAGCACGGTTGTTTGCAAATTATGCAAAAAGGAATTTGCATATCACCGCAGCACATCAAGCCTCAAGTATCACCTCAATGCAAAACATATAGCAGCTAGCGTGGAAGCTAGCGTGGACGTTAGCCCGACTCGGAGTACAAGGACCCACACCCAATTCGCGTTGATCAAACAGTGGCCTATGCAACAGAGAGATTTTATTTTTCATCAGGATATTGGAAGAATAGGAGGGAGTGAGGTCAATCACTGGCACTTTTTTATTTTATTTTAAATGGTACACTTTATGTTGAACTATTTATTATGTTGTTGGTGCAACTGGCACTTTATGTTGAACTGTTTATTGTTTTGGCCAAGGTTATTGAGAGAGTTGGACTGAAATGTATTAGATTTTTTAAATCAACTGTTGGTAAATCAACAAAGTCTGTTATGGCCTCTGAAGCAACAGAGAGATGTTTTCTAATAGTCAGGGTTTCCAATGTTCTGAATGTACTTGAAAGTATTGTGTTTTACTTAAAAAACAAAGTGTTATAGTTTACAGAAGGTCTACCTACCTATAGGCTACCTGAATCTCTGAAATGTACTATATTCCTAAATATGCTATTGCTACACTTTATGGCAAAAATTGCACTTTTCTGTTGGTCTTGGTTAAG
>NW_011334824.1:17998-26191 GCF_000735185.1 Notothenia coriiceps
CCCCCCCTATTTTGCATTTTGAAATGCTCCCGATTTCTGAGGGCAACTATGGTGTGGGTCCTTGAACTCGGAGTCGGGCTAACGTCCACGCTAGCTGCGATATGTTTGGCATTGAGGTGATACTTGAGGCTTGATGTGCTGCGGTGATATGCAAATTCCTTTTTGCATAATTTGCATACAACCGTGCTCTTATCGACGCTTCCATCCGTCCGTTTTTAAAACAAAATTTCCCATCCACGGGGCCAACCAAGCGGTCTCATCAGCTTCTTCGTTCATGTTTGACTATTGTTCACTGTGGTTTATTGTTGTCTGAAGTCATGAACGTTAGTTGGTGCTCCAGTATAATCGGTACGCCTGAAACTCATCCAGTGAGAAACGTTCCGCCGGGCAAAAATAAGTGCGATTAAAATGCGTTAATTTTTTGGACGCGTTAATGTTTGTGTAATTAATTAATCTTAATTAACGCGTTAAAGTCCCGGCCCTAATATATATACACAGTGCAATAATTATTTCATGCTAAATGAAGCTCTGTTGCTTGGATATCACTAATATCAAATCCATCATAATAACAATCCATTACCATGCTGTCATGAACGCGCGGTGCTGTTACGTGTACACAAATTGACGTGCTTGAGTGAACGAGCATTTTGGTTAAAGTTGCGCATGCGCTATGACCGCACATACGGATACTTCCCAGGCATGCCGGGTAATCTGTGACGTTTCGCTCTCTGAAAAGTTGGGCCATTTTATCATCATGCGCTAATGAGCAACTCTCATAGGAATGAATGAGGCCCCGCCTCCCATGCTGTATCCAGTTCTTATTATACATCCATGGTAGTGACAGTGACAATCTGAACTCGCAATACTAACTTTTCTTCTTCTTGTATTTTGTTCGTTTTATTGTGTTTTTTTCTTCTTCTTCATTTGTTGTTTAAGGGCGGCTGGCAAACTACAATACCGCCCCCTGGATTATATATAGTGTAGTGGATACTGCCCTGAATGACAGACTTTTTTCCCACTCGTAAAAAAAAAGCGTATTCGTCGTGTGACTGCATGCACCGAACCGTGACATCCGAACCGTGACGGTACGGGGCGAATACGGATACTGTTACACCCCTACAGTACATCATTGTGTGTTCCGCGTCAAAAAACAATAGACATCAAGGTTAAAAGTACTCTTCCTACAAACTTCTCTTTATTTCAAGACAAGTGACATCACTTAAAAGCACTGGCAGATATATATTGGTGCAACAGTTCAAGCAGCTAATTAGTCTTAGCTAGTCTTCTTCAGAAGACATTACTTAGGGCAGAGGATCCCATGTTTTATCAGTCTTTATCGGTACACGCAGGGCTCAATATGATTTTGTAGTAAAACATTAAATATGTCAAGCCTTCATATTCCACATAGTTGTTTTGTTCGGCCAATTAGATTGCTAGTCCCTCACTGTGAATGAGACCCAGGTACCAATCAACAAAAATCCTGGCTCCAAAAAGAAAGTCTGTTCCGTACGTATCACTTGCAATGGATTTAGCTTTAAGTGAATAAGTAGCATTTAGGATTGGGTAGGGTTGGGCTTATAGATAGAAAATGTACCTGCAGATTCTTGCTTATGTGTTTGTTTCATCATGGTTGAATGCACTTATTGTAAGTTGCTTTGGTAAAAGCACAAGTTGAATGTAATGTAATGTGATGAGTCACCTGTGGCACATCCCTTTGTCCCTTTTGGAAACACAAGAGAATAGGCAGCTTGTCGAGCCTTCATTAATGATAACCGATGCCAACAGCGTTTTCTTGTGGAAAAACATGGGGAATAATTACATTTTTGTTGCCTCCTTGCTATTCATCATGGAACGACTCCCATCTTGACATCTATTGGTTTGATATGATGAATTCATGCTGCTAGCCTTACACAAACCTGACGCCTCGCACTCCTCTCTGCCTCGAGGCATATCGTTTTAATCAGATACATATTATCTTCACTAAAAAACAAGTGGAATGTATTACCCTTTCAACCCCAATTCTGCTGTCTCATAGAAGATGAGATTTTTTATTTATATAGTTTACAAGTTATTTTTGTACATTTGCATTTGCTATCACACCCATACAGTCTTTCCTTCATTGTGCCTCGGAGTGTTTTGACAGTGTTTTTCAAGCTGGTGTTACAGCGGGTTGCAATGAAGGGTGCTGTCAGCCGCACTATATTTGGACTTAACTTCACTTGTCTCCGAGAGCAAGAGGTGGGTGGAAGATGAGAGACAGCTCGGCTCGCCACTGGCTTTGTGTGTGCGTACGTCTGAGTGTGTATTTTCCCTCTGTGTGTTTCTTCGTGATTTGTGCACACATGGGAGTGTTATTATGTAGTGCTATCTTGAGTTGGAGCTGTGAAAGAGTGAGAGGTAGTTAAGTCAGGGAGAAGCTGATGACTATGGGACGTGCACACACACACACACACACACACACACACACACACACACACACACACACATACATGCACACCTCGCGCTCACACAGTCGGTCCTGGGAAATTTTTGGAAAGCTTTTGGCGGCAGACAGACGGACAGCATCTCACAACTAATCCTAATTGGCTGAAAGTTTCAGGAGGTAGGCAAGTGAACGAATGAAGCGGAGGGTGGCGACAGTGACAGCCAAGAAACACCCTGCGCAGTTTGAAAGATTATTTTATTTTATTAAGGCTGTCAACCTATCTTTTTGTACCAATTAATGACTGCATCTCTGATAATGTAGGACCTGCTGCCTCTAAAAAAGGATAGTCGGGGGGCAGCAGGTTGGATTGCACATGCAGTTAATAGAAAGATGGAAGTGGACGGGAAAACGAAATTGGCACGGTCTAGGTAGCTTAAATTGAGGTGAGAACATGTCTGTGCAAGTGTAGAATGTCTTAAGTTGACTGAAAAATGTTGACTTATTTGAATATGGTTTGATTAACAGATCAGTCCATGTTCATTTCATGGTTAGTTTTAAAAATAAGACAGTTCTCGGTGTGAAAAGACTCAGTTTTTACAGGTATTTTAGACCACACATATTCAGAAAATCACCCCATAAATGCTGTTTATCTCTGAATGTATTTCATTATAAACTAAGCAGCAGTTCCAAAAAATGTCAAGTTAAAGATCTTACCTGATCAGTGTAGTTAGGGCAAACATTTATTAAGTTTCATTTAACTTAAAGCCCATTTGATTGCTGCTTTAGTGAAACCCTTAGGGGTAGAAATGCAATTCGCTCCTGTGAAGGAACAAAGCAAATGTGATTCGTTGAGGGAGGTGATGTGAGGTGGTGAGGCTGCCCGCTGTGCAATGAAATGTGCGTGGAATTAGAATTACAGATTTATAGACCTGGGAATGAATGATAGTTAGGAGCACGGATAACAAGTTATTGCTCTTTTGGAATAAACTTATATTTTATATTTAGGAAGAAAGAGTTAGCTATACATTATATTAACCCTACATTTTTCTTTTTTAAAATGCACCAAGACAAAATCATTAAGGTTTTTAGCATTGTTATCCGCATTGCTCTTGAAATAGCAATGCTGCTCTGTTAAATTATTTATATTTTTGATCCACATCAAAATAGGTATTCAAATTTAGATTGAATTGAAATCTTTTACACATATAGATGGTCCTCATCGGATGAAACCTCAGGTTATCCTGTGACCTTTCATTTAGCACCAGGTCAGATTTTTTACTTCTAAAGTAGAATATGTCAACACTAGAGGAATTAGCACAAAATGTTGTGAATTCATGATGAGGATAACGGCTTGACTTGGGGGATTTTTCTCCAGCAGCCCCATAAGGTTGACATTTGTGGTTTTAGTGAAATAGCTTAACAACCATTGGCTTAATAGCCATAGCATTTTCCAGTTATGTCCCATGCAAGATTCATTTTTAGAAAATTGGTGATCACTTAAGTTTAAATCTAAAGCCATCATAGGGTTGAATTTTAAATGATCCTATCTTTGGTTTATAAAAAATTAAAATAAACAGCCAGATTCAGCTCTACTTTGTGTCAGCATGCTCATGTTAGCATTTTGCCCAAAATTGTACCTAAGAACATCCTCACTCGCTGCTATGGTTTCAGTCTGATCAAAGTACCTGTTTGACTTTGCTGGTAGAAGGTTCTATCCCATACTTAGAATTATATTTGAGCGGAGACAAACCCAAATGCAAACTCTTGTAAACACCATAACTCAGGAGACAGCTGAACTCATAGAAAGAAGATATATTTATTTTTGTATTGCCCTTTGGGATAAAGCAGTTCCATTAGCTGAATGGTAGATGTGCAGTTTATAGACATCAAAACCCAGAGGCTGGTGTGATGAAATTCTTACTTATTAGTTATCAGTTTTGTCTTACTGCAATATGAAGGTTCCAACAGGGTTTTACTGCAGAATCCTACCTGGGACAAATATACAGTATGTATTCTTTAGACAGATTGATATGTAATCCAATAAGATTTTACAGCAGGTTGTCGGCGGGGTTTACAACTCAATAATGGTGTTGGACATCTCCCATGATGCATCTCATGCCTCTGTCTTTCTTTCATCTAATGTTGAAAGACTTTAACGCTGGGACTTAATTTAAGCTCAACTCTCAGATGCACTGAGGATATTTTGCCTTCACTGCCACTATTGTATCATCTCTCTTTACTTTGGATGGTAATGCTGCCTCTTAAAAGCCTTTTCTTCCATAATTTGCCCACATTTATTACCTTAATATACCTTACGTGACACTTCATCTGTTTGTTAAATGATCCTTTATATTATTAGTCATGATTTTTATTTTTTCAATACAGGTGATGGATATTTGTTTATATGCCACAATGAAAGTCTGTTTTTGTAGATAATGTGACAGCAGACCCAAAAGGGATAAACCAGTGATGTATAATTGATGAATTAGGTTATTGGAATTGTGGTTGTAATAACTCTTGCCCAGCATTAAATGTTTAATAAGGTTTTTCAAAAAGCATGGTGCTGACAGAAAGTGTTGTGAATTGATCGTTTTTACTCGAGGCTAAAGATCCCCTGTCAGCAAAGCAATGCAGGAGATTGAGGCTGTAGCAAGACAGTTTGTTAGATTGTCTTGTCCTTGTAAATGTCTTACTCTGTTTCATTGTGTATGGTCATTTCACTTTTCTGTCTCGGTTTTCCTTTCTCTTTTTAGGGGAAGGGTGAAAAAGAATTTGCCTAAGTAAAAATAAAGAAATGGAAACATTCAACAAAGGCAGAAAAGGGACAATGAATTCTCAAAAGGTTGCCAGTGAATTTATAAACTGACCATAGTTCAACTTGAACGAAACCTAAAGTATCATTTATTTTAATGCTCAAAGACAACAGGGCATCATTTAGATTAGAGAAAAACCTGAGGTCTTGCAACTTGGCAAGCTGGATCTAGGTTTTTAAGGCTGGATTCATTCTCTTTCTATCATCATATACCCTTTTCTTTTCCTCTAGGTTTTGCCTATGACACATACATTCCTTTATTCACATCATAGTATCATTAGTATCCCTCAAATGTACTTTAAGACTATGTTTAAGTTTGGTGCGTTTCTTTGTTAGCTAAGGTTTGGGTACTCTATAAATGTAATTGTGTACATTTCAAGGTTCAAGGCTTTTATTGGTCATACAAACATAGCTACAGTGTAGTTATGTCAATGAACATCTTAGGTCACAGTGCAACACAATAAAACTGAAACAACTGAAAAAGTAGTGCAAGTAATACAAAAAATAAATAGTAAAATAGTGAAATAGTGCAATAAGAGTCTATATATAAGTGATTGGAATATGATATATTAGATACATATTTTTTAAGTAGCAGCCAGATGAATGTTGTGGATGTTGTTTCAACAGTTCAGGTGTTCAACAGTCTTCTGGCCTGTGGGATGAAACTGTCCCTGATTCTGGTGGTTTTTAGTCCGGATGCTGCGGTACCGCCTGCCAGACGGCAGCAGACAGAACAGTTTGTGGCTGGGGTGATGGGGGTCTTTGGGGGTATTTTGTATGTATGTGTGTTGTGTATTCTTGTTATTAACATGAAAGCAATTGTCAAGGGTGGTGAAGCAGGGTTGGCCCAAATACAATTGACAGAAAGATTGAACAGAAAATACCTGAACAAAACAACAAGTTGCTCTACGTACAAGAATCTGACCAAGAATAAATGCAAACCAGGACTTAAATACCAGCCGAACTAATAAGGCAGGGCTATTCAATTGGCGGCCCGCGGGCCAAATCCGGCCCCCGGGTGATATTTACTGGCCCTTTGAGTATAATGTTAAAAAATTAAAGTTTAATAAAAAAAAAAAATTAATTTAACATTTTTTTTTTTTGCCAGAGTGCCTTTATTCCTGAGAGGGTGTTACATTGAGAGATAGAGGGGAAGACATTGCCTGAAAACTTTGGCGGGCTCGGGTTTCGAACCCACCTACTAGCAACTCCTGTCATTTACTCCTGTCAACTCCTGTCACTCTGCGCGCGTCCTCGCGGCTCGCGCTGCACTTCACTACAAGCTCGCGCACCTTCGACGGTTTCGCGCCAATGGTACGATTAATCAAACCTGGTCAGCATAGTTGGATATCAAAATGTCTCTTTCTACGTTAAAAAAACGAAAGGTTGACACCAAAAACCGGCAATTCAACAGCGAGTGGAAAGAGAAGTACTTGTGTGTAAATGTCAGTGGGAGGCCCGTGTGTTTAATCTGCAATGAGTGTTTATCGGTGTGTAAAGAGTACAACTTGAGAAGGCATTTTAAGACAGCTCACGCCAACTTTGACGCCAATTTTCCAGCGGGCTCTGATGCTCGCCACCAGAAGATTTTGGGGCTAACTTCGTGCTATGAGCAAAGACGTAGCTCCCTGTTTCGGGCTTGCACTGACCAAGAGAGAGCTACCGCAGCGTCCCTACGAGTGGCCTGGATATTAGGCAAAAAGAAAAGGCCTTTTACGGACGCAGAGACAGTCAAAGAGTGTATGCTTGCATCAATTGAGGAAGTGGTTGCAGATGAGAAAATCAGAAAAAGCGTTATTGACTCAATTAAGAACATTCCGATTTCTGACACGTCAACATCAAGGAGAGTGGAGACCCTTGCATCGGACGTTTTTGAGATTCTCTTGGACAAACTGAGAAAGGCGGAGGTTATGTCGCTAGCTATTGATGAATCCACTGACAGCAGCGATGTTGCACAGCTGTGCCTCTGTTAGATTTTTTGATGGTGAGTGCTTTCGGGAGGATCTACTTGGATTAATTCCTTTGGATGGACACACGACCGGTGAGGTGATGTTCCACAAAGTGGTTTCGTTTTTCAAGGAGCACAAGTTGGGATTGGATCGTATTAACATGCTTGTAACGGATGGGGCCCCTGCGATGTCGGGCCGAACACAGGGACTGTCCGCTAGGCTGGCAGATGTGGCTCCACAGCTGAGATCGCTTCATTGCCTCATCCACCAAAGCCTCCTGTGCGCAAAAACTGAGTGGTGAGTTAAAAAAACACAATGGACTCTGTCATGGCGATTATTAACTTTATTCGTTGTAACTCCAGTTTACAGCACCGCCTTTTCCGCCAGATGTTGTCAGAAATGTCAGCTCGATATAATGATTTGCTCATGCACAGTGACATTAGATGGCTAACCAAAGGAAACGTCTTGAAAGATTTTGTGAACTTAAGGAGGAGATCATGGCGTTTCTCCGCAATTCAAAACATAAAAAAGCCAACGCCTTTCTGTGTCTGATAGAGAATGATGAGTTTTACGCTGCTGTTTGCTTTTTGAGCGACATTTTCCAACATCTGAACCAACTCAATTTGGAGCTGCAGGGCAGAGATAAAATGGTTACACAACTTGTGGAGAGACTCCATGCGTTTCAAAAAAAGCTCACACTTTTTTTGCGGATTTATGTCCAGGCAAAATGCTCCATTTTCCAACACTGCGCACTGCAGGTTTACAAATCACCGAGGTGATGACTGGATTTATGGACGCATTGAAAACCAACTTTGCCGCGAGGTTTGAACATTTCAGTCTCCCGACTGAAGTGATGAGATTTGTGAAGGACCCTTTCTCTGTGAATGTAGAGGGGAAGTTTGCACTGAAAGCAAAGGAGCTGATTGTGACATTAAATGAGGCGTCTTTACAACTCGAACTCATTGACATTCATTCATCAGATGACCTGCGACAGTCATTTCAGCTGG
>NW_011334825.1:0-3630 GCF_000735185.1 Notothenia coriiceps
GGACAATATGTCCCACCCCCTCCAGGACACCCTGTCCTCACTGTGCAGCTCCTTCAGCGACAGGCTGCTGCACCCCAGCTGTCACACGTTTACATTATATATTTTTTTATATCATAACTTAGTACTTTTTTCTTAACATAGGTAACATTAAGCTGTCTGTGGCTCTTTCCTGCTGTAACGATGCACATTTCCCCTCTGTGGGACTAATAAAGGTATTCTGATTCCGATTCTGACTCTGTTTCCTGCGTCTCCTAGTCGTACACTTAACCAGAACAAAGTCCAATTTACTACACCTTGAAGAAGTTCTCGTAACGCTAACCCCTCGATTCCACCGGGTCCGTCTGCGTCGCAGTTTTGGTCCGGCCTCCTCCGGCGTCATACCCCACCGGGCACGTTTCAGAAGCATTTCAGAAGCGGAGCGTCTTGCCTGACGGCTCGCAGTTTTTGTTGATTTGGGCATGTTTCCTGGACAGACTACTTTGTACAGACAAAGTTAATAATAATTGTAATATCCCAGTTATAAACGACATGAATCAAAGATGTGTTGCTGTATTTTAGTGGTAAAAAAAATGCATTCATAATCATTCTGTATATATGATTTACACTCTGCCTGTCAACCGGAGGAGAACGCTGGCATTTCTCCTCCTACTTGAAAGACTACGGAGGGATAGGGTCTGCAAATTAGTTTGTGTGTGTGTGTATATGCTCTGAACGTTCCACTTCCTGCCTGCCCGACATTACCTTACGGCTGCGTCGCGTCAAAAAATAGACTTCAATCCTATTTCGAGCGGAGCCCAGCGGCGAGACGCTTCTGGGCCGTAACGCGGCGCGTCTGGTGGAATAGCACCGATTGACTCGAGTGGCCGCGATCCTTGCGGACGCCGCGGCCGTAACGCGACGCAGACGGACCCGGTGGAATCTAGGGGTAAGAGTCAGGTGTAAATAGTCACAGGTATTATGTCGGCTTTGACAAAAGGGAAGCAGAAAGTTGGCTATAAATATGTAAAATACCGTATTCATTTAAGTATTGTGGAGCTGCAGAGATTTCAACCCTATAAATCATATTCTATAGAATAAGCAACACATGTTTGTTTGATACAGATGCTCTTAAAGAGGCCCTATTATGCTTTTGTTTGTGTTTTCCCTTCCCTGACGGTAGACAGAGGAGGCACAACATACATGAACCTGAAAATGAGCATAATAAGGGCTCCTGTATTATATTCTATTACGATAATGAGAGTTATGATTCAATCATATCGCAGTGGAAAAATCCTTCAAAGATATTCACAACTAATTATTTTTTACAAATCTTGCAGTTCTATTCAGTTCTGAAAAGGGATGTTTTTTATTGTGGGACAAATTAATATCTAGTAGCTCTTCAATTCGGGAACACTAGCAATATCAAAGTGCCCTTGAGAGGATTGTACCTCCCTAAGTTAGACATTTCAAACTAATGACAAACATTTGCACTGTCTATTGCATTTAAAATCTCAAGCTATAAAATGTTAAGATGATATATTTGATATTCCTCCGTTTGCAATGCAAATAAAAACAGAAGATGTTTAATACAACTTTTTTAAAGCTGTTCACTCACACACTCACACACCTGTATTTGTGTGTGTTGTATATTTCTACATGTAATCTACATACATCAGGCTGTAAACAGGGAATATCTAATGTCCCTCTCTCTCCTCTCACAGGGCAGCGATGCGGATAAGAGTGATGATAATTTGGTGGTGGATGAGGTTAGTATCCGGCCGCCGGCCTTTATCCGCCTCACCTCAACGCTTTCATCTGCATACATCATGTAAACACACCTAACAGGAATATCTGAATGATATAAATAATAATAATAATGATGATCCCCCTCCCTCCCTTCTTCTCCTCTACCCCTGCCCTTATTATTTCACAATATGAACAACTATAAAGTACATACACACTCTTTGCACTTCCTACATGTTTAGGTACACTCATGTATGTATGACTGAATGCAGACAAGACGCATAGCACATTTTATAATACAAAGATGGAAATCATAGTTTTTTTGTACTTCAAATGATTATGTTTGACTCCCAAATGAATATGTAAGAGTCCATTTTGAATGAGATGACAGTAACTGAGAATAGGCACAGTTCCCGAAAGCTTTTCTATTGAAGTGTTGGGTGGGTCTCGTCCGGAAAAGGTCTTCTGGTGCCAGGGATTTATCCTCCCTTCTTTTAAAAACAACAAGATGGCATAAGCAGTGAAAGGATAGGTTCACTGTTTTTTTAGTCTGTTTTTAAAACAAGCTTCTGTTGCCCATATAACACTAAAGCTGAAATGTTCTCGCTGTAATCCTTTTCTTTTAACATTCGTCAATAATGTGCTTCCAAAGGGATGGAGGACAATATCTACAGCCCTTGTTCTCTGCGTTTACAGAAAGCTACTATTACTACTACTGTTTCCACAGAAACAGAAAAACATAAAAACATAAATGTCGTTCTAAAAAGACAGCCACTTATTTACATTTGACGTAGACTACTGAAGCTGAAAATCAATTATACCTGTGATAAACATAGGAATACTTTTTGGTGAAGTGACATTTGAATACATTAGGAGGTGATTTTGCATGTTCAGTATGAACAGGAGTCATTAACACAAGATTCAGTTTCATTTGTGCAAGTCTGACTTGGAAACATTTTGCACATCTGAGAAAAGTCTCCATGGTTATCCGAGATAAGAAATGAGTTGCCACATGAGAATAGAAAGAGACACAGATTGATTTCCATGCGACCCTCTCTGTTCCCAGTACTGGAACACCGACTGAATGAACCGCCATTGCTTCTTGTTCCTGTCCTGTTTAATGAAGTCTTGTGTGTTTTTGAATCCAGGACCCCTCGTCCCCCCGCAGTGTGCAGTCCTACTCGTCCAGGGAGAACGGCCTGGACAAGATGCCCCCGTCCCGTAAAGAAGCCCCCCCCCAGGCCAGCCCGGCCTCCCTGGCCTCCTCCAGCAGCGCACCCTCCCCGTCCCGCGGCAAAGAGCCCCCACAGGTACACCCCCACAGCACAGACATAGAAAGTGCCACCAATGAGGAATTCAAGTTACTCTTAATGAAGTCCTTTTTTCCGTCTATGTTTAATAACCCTCTTTAATCTCTCCTGTCCCAGAGGGAGAAGTCCAGCACTCCAGGTATGAAGCCGGGGACCCCCATGTCTCAAGAGTCCAACACCCCGGGGCCCAGCGGACCCCCACAGTTCAGACCTGTCCCCGGCAAGCCTGGTGTCGACCCCCTCGGTAAGATCCTCCACTTATATGGCTCTTATTCCCCCAACATCTTCCCTGCCTAATTGATAAATCAGGCATTGAACTTCACAACCCTAAAGTTAGTTTGAGGTTAAAATATGAATCTTGCCGACATCACTGGAAACTCAGGAGACTAAAAGGCAAACCTCTCCACCCAGCATCAATTAGAAATATGAATGTACCTCTGCAGAATTCTTATCCTCTGTTTCAGTGACTGTATGAGCAGCAGTAGTTGGTATGAGTGTCAGCCAGCCCCCCCCCACACACACACACACACACACACACACACACACACAACCATCTCTATCCGTATCCTTCCTACGTACTCTGCCTTGAACATACTGA
>NW_011334825.1:7764-15478 GCF_000735185.1 Notothenia coriiceps
TACACACACACACACACACACACACACACACACACACACACACACACACACACACACACACACACACACACACACACACACACACACACACACACTACACACACACCTCACACACACTACAACACACCTCACACACACTACACACACACCTCACACACACCCTGACCAGGGGAGCAGAACAAATCCTCTGCGTCTCTTATTATTCAGAAACAGTATCTTCCTTTTCACCGCTCCCATTCTTCTTTATATCTCACCTCCCCTGAGACTTTATCTGTCGGTGTGTGTGTGTGTTTCGTCCTGTAGGTAAATGGTTCGTGAGCACAGGCAAAGATAACCTCCTGAACGCATGGCGGACACCTTATGGATCCAGCATATTCCAGGTAAGCCATCAAACACCTGGCATTATGTACAGCTCTCAGGATTCTATGTTCAGAAATGTTCAATTCAAGATTCAAAGGTTTCATTGTCCCACGCACATACTGTAAGCTACAGAGTACAAATGGCAATGAAAATGTTGTGACCTGAGCTCCTCCACAATGTAATAAAATACAAATCAAAAATAGTGCAAGAAGTCTAAATACACGTAAATAGAATATGACATATACAAGAACAGGATGTAAAATGACATATTGTACATTAAGACGAAATTAAATACGGTTTATTACGGTGATAACTATTTAGATAAATAAGTAAATTGCAAGATGACAAACAGATGAATGTTTATTGAGGCACTTAACAGAGCTCAGGTGTTGAGCATTATTAAAATGACTACGTAGGATGGTGACATGAGAAATGGTGTTTTCTTGCCAAAAAACAATTCAGATATAAATACTTTAAAACGTGTATATAGGTTATTTTGAGACAAACACATCAGCTTTGACTTGACTAATGTGAGTCTATGTGTCACTGTTTGTACATCTAATCTGCCTGCAAACATTTCAGTTATAAAGTATAAAACATGTAATTTAAAGGGGACCTATTATGCAAAATGCACTTTTTGATGTCTTTTTATACATGTGTCCCCGCTTTGTCGGGGAACTCACGCAGCGTCAGAAAATAAAACCCTCTCTCTTTTCCTCCGTGCGGGGACCCACGGCCCTATCAGAAAGTTGATCAGATTCAATGCCCGACGTGTTTTGGACGTAATATGGCTTTTGTTTACATTAGCAAGCATCGCTAACACTCAGAGCTAACCTGTACTGGAGAGCATGTGTGTGAAGAAGCAGGAAATAAAAAGGAACTCACCTTGTGGTATAACCGGCAAGAGAGAAAGCCTTTGAGCTCCATACTGTTTCAGAAATAATCTTTGATGTGGTTTTGGCGTTTCATCACCGCAGCATTTATTTTAGACAGTAGCTGCCGGGTCCCCCCTTTTTTTTTTTTTTTAAAGCTCTATACCCCGAATCAGCACTTTTGAAACAGGAAGTAAAATAGAGGGATATGAGGCATGGCTACAATGGGTGATCTGTTTGGTATTTTGAGCAAAACACTTCATAGACATGTTTTTTATACATTTTTATATAACTGAGACCTATGCTATTGCCTAAAAATAGCATGATAGGTGACCTTTAATGTTCCTATTGGAGGTTTATTTTGAGACCCTAAAAGATTATTTTTGACTGGATTAATGTGAATATATGTCACTGTGTACAGAAACGTGGCTGTAGCTAACATTCCTTCCTCTCTGTCCAGTCTAAGGAGTCTTCGTCGGTCCTCAGCTGTGACATCTCTCCTGACGATCAGTTCATCGTCACCGGCTCCGGGGACAAGAAGGCTACAGTCTACGAAGTTATCTACTGATCTCTGATTGGCTGAAAAAAAAAACTAATAATCAGGGGGCGGGGCTGAGGCTCCCTCCTGCACCAATGACTGTACAGAGCTTCGGTGGCATGGAAAACAAGAGACACTCAACTCGTACTTTGTTGTTTTGTTTACGTTTGTGAAAGAAATGAGAAAGAGAAGCAAAGGGGGCACAAAGTCACATCTCTGGAAAAAAAACAAACTCTGTTTTTAATGCTCTGAGAACGCTGGTTAGTCTATAGCTGCGCAAAATGTGGGATTCCTCCAAAGAACTTTTGCTTTTGTTCCTTTTTTTGTTCCTTTTTTTTAACAAAATAAAACCTCTGTAGTGAACAAGAAATTAGCAACAAAAAAAAATCTTATTTTTTTAGCCTTTGAATTTTTCGCAAACAGTTGGACTGCATCAAGTGGAAGAAGACAGATGTGTGGCTGAGGAGGGGAGGGGGGGAAGGGTTCAGGGGCTTAATGGAAAAATACTATCCATATCTGTGCTGTGTAAAGAGTCCCACCCTGGGTCAGCTTGGCCCGGTTTGGCCCGGTCCGGATACGTGCCGCTCCTCGGGGCAGCAGATGTGTGGCAGATGTGTGGCAGATGTGAAGATGGCGTGCTCTGAGGTTCCAGCTATTTTTCTTTTCTCTCCTGGCTAAGTTTCATGAGCAGCAACATGATTGTATCATCTCCAGTACTCACAAGACAGCACAGAGCTTCTTCTAAAGTCTCCTGAGAGTTTGTCTTTGTTCCTTTTCCGTCTTTATAAAACAACAAAGCCAGACTTATTGTGGAAATATGTTTAGGGAAAACCAGCCTGAAACCGGAAGCCACGACCCTGAAGACAGAAGTGAGTTCAAACCGCTCACAGGAGGTGAACTAAATACATATTTGGGCCTCTCTGTCATCGAAACACTCAACATTAAATGGGTTTTTTAAATGTATTTGTTAGGGCACATATAAGGCAGACAGGTATTTTCACAACTGCATCATGAACCTTGCTATATATGGACATGTAAATAAAGTTCTCTAAAGGCAAACGAGGATGTTATCTGTGACTTGGGTTTGCTTTAAGAAAACTGCCAGTGTGGGGGGGGGCGAATCTGCATTGGATAACTTTTCCTTTTTTGTGAAAAAACGATTAAACAGCTTCTTAAGGATTATGTTATTATGTGAAGGGTATTGCCAGATACAAACTGAAACTAAAGGCAAAAGAAGCATTTGCTGAATATTTGTTTAAAACTGAACAGCCAGAATGTGTGCTGACCGTGAGATGCCAGAAAGCATCGTAGAAATATTTAGATAAGAAATGAAGGATGTGAATAGCGAGAACACTCTGCCTCCGCTCTCCTGTGAGGAAGGACTTCTCTCGCTGAGGAAACACGACTGCGACTTCTCTGGTGAGCATCGGCGTCATCAGATGTGAGAAGAAGTGTCCTGGGATTCAAACCAACAGCCAGCTCCTCTCTGACTGTAGTGAATAATGCAGTCGTACGTACGGTTGTGTTTTCATGCAGTGAAGCGAGATAAAGGTGGTCTGCAGTACGATAGGCTGAGGAATGGATTATTGAATAAATCCTACCAGAGTACATTATTATGGAACATTGTAAAAAGAAATGACATTAAAGTCAAAATTCTGAGATTAAAGTCAGAAAACTGAGAAAAGTCTGAGATCTGAAGGAAAAAGTCAAAATTTTGAACATTTCCAAAAGTCTGAATTCTGTAAAGTTTGGAAAAAAGTAAAAATTTGGAAAAGGTCAAAACTGTAAAAAGAAATAGAAAAATACAGAATTCTGAAATCTGATAAGAAAAAAAGACTAATCAAATATTTCCTCAGAATTCTGACTTTAATCTCAGAGAAAAAAGTTACGTTTTGGTCAGATACAATAAATAGAGAACACGTGGCCCTCATCCTCTTCCGTACTGTAATGGTTATTGGTGTAGATCCGCCAAGACAAAAAACCTCACTGTCAATAAACCTGAAGAAAATGAAACTACCTATCTCTTGTCCAGTTTAAAGAATTACTTACACACAGGTGGAAAGTAAATCATTTGGCTTCATTTTTTTAAATGCTGCTCATCACAACACAGGGCACTCTCAAGGCTGCTATTGCCTCGACACGGTTTCCAACTAGTGTGCCCGCTGGACTACAGAAAAAAACTGGATAAAGACATTAAACTCATGGCAAATACCTGTCAAAGCAAGCACACTTAAATTAAATCCACAAAAGAGACCAGGAACAATATATAAAAGAAGCCTAAGAACAAATCCATGGCTTATCCCACACATGGTATTTATGAAGTGAGAATGTCACACCTCATAGACTTCAGGAAAGGTGCACTTGATATTAGCCAGACGTTCACTCTGGTCTTTTACTATGTTTTACAGGTTGCTTTACAATGCTGCATTGGTTTGGAGTCAACGGGTCACATGACATGGAAGTTATGGGAGAACATTGAAGCTTTTCATTAAAAGAAATGCTGAATTTTCCTTCATATAAAATAAGAAACACTGAAATCCTGTCAAAAGAGGTGTGTCCAACAACTCCTGTGAAGAACTACAATGCTTCATTCATTTGGAGTCACTGGGTCACATGATTTGGAATCTATTAAACGAAGACATTTCTGAATTTCCATTCAAATATTCATGTAAAACGTGTATTTGTTTTTGAGTGAGGAGAGAGGGAGATTTACTCCTCTGGATTTCTGTCTCTGTATCTGAGAATAACGGTCAAACAATCGATCATTCAACACAAGTTTGGTTTATTTTTCACACATAGTATTTCTTGAACAGCACATGGGAAACGCATCAGGAGGGGAAAAGAAGACACAGTGCAGTTAAAAAAAAAGTTCCTTGGCTTTTAAAAGAGAAAAACGAAACATGGGCTTGTAAAACCGAAAATAAAAGTTGTTATATTGTTGGAACAAAGAAAGCACAGGCAGGGCGGGAGAGACGTTACTGACAGTTAAAGAAGAGTCAAATATTCACGCTTTACCACCAAATGCACGGCCGCCGTGAAACAGCGTCGATCAGAGCAGAGTGCAAGCTTGTGGGCAGGCATTAAACCGTACCCATGATACCCTCACTGTAAAAGCCCCTTTTCTCTCCGGCAAATGTAGCTAAATGTCTGCACAATTAAATACAAATGGCATACTATATTGTGAAATTAACCCCTGTGGAACTTTGGCTGTGAGACTTTCTACTGTACTTACTGAGAAATCATATTCTTCTTGTTTTATCAGCAGAAGTGAGGCAACAAGCATGCAGCAAGAGTGTTGGATGGTTAATGTGAGTCGCTGTGCTGTACACTGACCCAACAGACACACCGTTTAGTTACACAATAAGGACTGAAAACAGACTACAGCATATTTACTACCACTTTTGAATAAAAAAGGGAAATAAAACAGAAACCGGAGACAGATCAGAGGGTCTTCTTTTTGTATCTTTACACAGGACTCTGTCTGTCTCCACCACCAAGGAGAAACATGATTTAAAAAAGTAAAAGAAATATATTTCCCCCGCCTGTGTTGATTTTGTACGTCTCCATGTGTGTGAGTGCGTCCCCGAAACGCAGTCATAGGCAACCCCAATACATAAACATATCATTACAGAAGACGAGCAATCACTATTCATAAAAAATACTGAAATAAATGAGTAATAATAAAAGGAAAAGCTTGAAATGTGCCTGTTTCGTCTACACAGTGGTGATGCATGTCCTAACGACGCTCTGATACACAGTTTGCCAGCCGGTGTGGAGTATGATACAAGGAGGAGCAAAAACCTGGTGTTCAAAGAGGTTTGACGGTTTTGAAAAACACTTAAGAGTTAGATAAGAAGATTGATCGTTTTCTAATTTAAATCTATAAAGTTGTCTTCAAAAAAGTCAAACTTAATCAATATCTTAGATTTAACACTAACGCATCAGCAGGCAGGCGGAGGAGAGACAATGACTGATCATTCTCATCTGGTTTGCAAATAAAAAGGCAACAGCAACTACATGTGGAAAGGGTCAGGATTAGTCGCTGCTTAGTTGGCTGCTGATGATAATCGGGGGGGGGTGTTAGTTCACCCTGTTGTCTGCCTGACAGTGGAGCTGCTGCTGCTGCTGCTGCTTCATGGAGCTGACAGGCCTCTAATGAGAGGAGGGAGAGCAGAACCTTCCGGAGAATCAGAGGAACGACTGACGCTCTGTGTCTCCGGGCCGCGGAGCTGCTCATTACACGCTGCCTTTGTCAGACCAAAATAAAATAGATATTAAGCAGAGAGACGGGGGGGGCTGCGGTGAATGTTTAATTGGGTGCTCTGTGTGTGGTGTGTGTGTGTGTGTTTCTCCCTCAGAGGTTTTATCCAAGTGTGTGTTTTTTACTACATGTAAGTAACTAAGTACATTTACTCCAGTGTTGTACTTTACATTGTTAGGGACTACTTTACTTGGGTATTTCAGAGTTTTGCAACTTTGTACTTTTGCTCCACTACATGTATTTCATTCCTTTAGTTACTTTGCGCAATTTGGATTTAAGATGTGAAATATGAAATCAGACTTTAGTTCCACCTGGAGTAAATCCACAAGCTACCCTGCAGAATACAAAGTCATTCAAACTAGCTGCACCTTTACCAGCTTTGAGAACACTTTAAAGGTGGGGTAGGTCATTTTGGAGAAACCAGCTCGAGTGCGCTAGAATTTGAAAATACACAGTCGGAAAAAATCTGCCACTTCCTCACAGAGCCCCTCCTCCAACACACACGAACGCGCACATGACCAATGAGGGCACGAGATAAGTTTGTGCACAGATGGAAGGCTGACAGGCAGGTAGGCCATCCAGTTGTTTTAGCCGGGCCGGCTCAGATGATTGGTCGTGCTTTTTACAGCGCCACGGCTTCCACAGATTAAATGTTGTTATTGTCAAAGCACTTCAGATATTCATTGCTATCGGGATGTTAAGAGCATTCCATGGAATATAACAAAAAGTGTTTCTGAAATAAATGACATACCCCGCCTTTAATGAGCAATCATTATAAAACACATCATGTATATTATTCTGCAGAACGACTATACTTAAGAACCAGATCACTTCTCCCACCTCTGTTTCTTAGTGTGTGAGCAGGTGTGTGTTTCATGTGAGTGTGTGTGGGGGGGGCTCGGCGTCAGCCTCATTAAGGCCTCCACTGTCTGGCTAATGAATCGATTGTTTGGTATCAGGGCTCCTGGCTGCTTCCTCTGGGGGGCTCCCTTCCACTGAGCTCTTAATCAGGAAACGGCCCTAATTACCCCCCTCCTTCCTCTTCCTCTTCCTCTCTCACTTTCTCTCCTCCTTCTTGTCTTTCCCTGCTGACTTTATCTCTACGCTCCACCGCCCTTTTTCTTTGTCCTATCTTATCTCGCTGCTTTCCTTTCTCTCTCTCTGCTATCATGCCGCATCCTTTGGGCTAAAAGTGGAAGAAGGGGAGGAGGGAGGAGGCGTTTTGGAGCTTTCAGAGTAGCTTATATCACAGGAAATAAGGGGGAGACGGGGGCTGTATAAGGGGTTCAGGTCACGAGGTCTAAGGTGATGTAGTTGCTCCAAAATAAAAACACGAAATCTCCGTCCTGCGTGTCCCCTCTCGTCCTCAGTACACCACCTCGTACACCGTGGCCTTCTTGTCCCCGGAGCCCGTCACGATGTACTTGTCGTCGGGGGAGACGTCACAGCTCAGCACGGACGAGGACTCCTTCGACTGGAGGAGAGGAAGAGGGATGAGAGAGGGAGAGAAACACAAGGAGAAAGATGTTAGAAAAGGAATGACTCATCAGCTGATACTCAATCATACAAGACATATTTACATTTCCAAACAGTCGGCAATTATTTCCAAACTCCACAGCTCCGGGATGCTGACTCATTTGTCTGCTGCCTCGATGTGAAACACACTTCTCCCCCCCCTCTCTT
>NW_011334825.1:15490-18290 GCF_000735185.1 Notothenia coriiceps
TCTGCCATCTTATGTTGGAGAAACCTGTTAACTATATGAATAACTGTTTGTTCGATGTCTTAACATATGGTTAACTATTATTGCAAAAATTATGAAAAAATTATCGGAATTTAAAGAGTATTTAAGCTAAATAGTTGAAAATTATGTATAAAATTCTGGGGACATAAAACGTCAATTCCGTTATTTTTGACCCCTTGTGTACAATTTTTGTCGCCTGTAAATACTATTTTTATAAAACGATTTCATTAGTTTAATAATTAAGGGTTTTAAGTCTTAAAAATCTTTCGATGTAAAATATAATATTATACAGTTCTGGCTTTTCCATTAACCAGAGAATAGAAATTATTATCTTAAACAAACTTATGAAAACTTTTTATACATATTTTTTTTATATAATAGATTTTTGAGTTAGGTATTAAATATTCATTCTCTGCCGAGAATCAACCTTATTGGGTCTTATGTTTTCGTAGGAAATTAATGTTTGTTAGTAATCATCATTTAGCCCTCTGCAAAGTGTCGTTATAAAGTAGTGCAACTCTCTCCTGTTTTTGATGAGAACCAAAATTTATTGTCTCGGTTATGTATTTCTCCTCTCCCACATTGGTTTAATCTAAACCTTGCATGTACCTGGTTGCCATGCGGGTGATTAAGATTTTAAAGAGGCGCTTCACTCTCGTCTTCGGTCTCAAAGTGCTCGTCTTTCTCGTTCACGCAAGGCCTATCAAATTTTAGTCAGATCAAGATTGGGATAAGAGGATATAGAATCGGAGTCACTACTTTGCAGTGTCCCTCAAATTCCCTATACCTATCCCTCTTTAATGGTTTTTGCTGATCCTCTTCTCTGACGCATGAAATTCTAGGCTTACGGAAATGATAGACGTGACAATACTTCGCGTGTTCGCTGCATGTAACACACGCAGACCGACGATCACCCCTTTGATACCTTTGTGTATCATAGATAGTTTTCCTTATTGTGTACCTATCAAATTTATTCTTACTCCTGAGTAGATCTCTTGATGACGTTGGCACGAGACTACGACAACAAAATACGAAATACTTGCACCTGTTTCTCTTTGTATAAGAAGTATTTTGTGTTTCTACTATTACTTTATTTTTTCCTTTCACTGTTACATAGTTGTCAGTGGTAGAGGAGTTTGTTTTTTTTTTTTTTTTTTGTGTAGTGCAGGTGTAATGTTAATATTGGTATCTATCTAACAATTATATGAATTAGTTATGTTTCATAAATATATTTGCATATCAGGGGAATTGTAGATAGTTGCCACTTATAGTTGGTAATTTTGAAAATTTTCAACTTGTTCGGGTGGTGTGTCGTAGTCTTACTTTTACAACTGAAATAATACTTTTAAAGTCATTTTTTTTTGATTTACAAGTATAAAGAGAAAACAATAATTATGATCTACTTGCTAAGTTTGTTTCTGTGAAACCGTTTATATGGTGTATGCATAATTTTACGAATTATTCGTGGATCATTAAAGTTACTATTATTGTAAGAGGGCAGTATAGCATAACAAAGGTCACTTTGTCCGGTCTTGACATACTCACTGCGTTTACGAGCCGACGTTACGTAACCACCCCGTCTTAAAAGTAGGAGTAGAGAGCCAATCCCTCCAGGATCACCAAGGATTCGATTTCTTTTCCATATATTCCGTTCGAAACTTTGGAGGGAAAGTAAAGTAAACCTCCTTAACCTTCCGTGAAATTGTACCGACGGTGACTGCATGAAGCCCAGTGAACCAATCCTTCCAAGGGATTCGATTTACGCTGATAACCTTGCGTTGGGTCCTTAATGAGGCGCTCTCGCGTCCTTCGTGGTTCCTCCGAGTACATCTACGACGTGTACGACGTTCCGTACAAAGAGGGACGTCGAAGTTATAACCGAGAGCGTCGCTCACGGCAAAACACGAGCGCTTTTATTACTATGGCAGGCGCCGCGAACTGAACACGAACGCACCTAGGAGTATACGGGAGCGCCTAAATAAGGTCTCTAAACGGCGTATAAGATAAGCGAAAACTTACACATCAGCACAAGAGGATTACAGTCACACAACCAGACATCTAATTGAAAAAGCGTGGTCGCCGGTGGCATAACAAACGTATCGATATTGTAGTAACGACATACGATTAATTAGATTGACTTATCTAATAAGATAAATATATAGATAGATAAACCAAGACATATTTATGTACAAGACTTGTCTGAAGTTTTCTATCAAGACCAGAAACAACAAAATGCCGTTAAGGGGAATTGGAATAGTTCTTCCCGAAAAATCGGCAAACTGAAAGTCGGCTTCTAACGCAAAAAGTGGAAACAAGGATAACAACTGAGGTTTGGAAAGTTTGAGTAGAACACCGAACAGGTACAGGAGGGAGGGAGGACTTGAGGGGAGGAAGGGATAGAGGGGAATGGGACCGATAGACACATCATACTCCCCAGACACCACTTTACCGGAGAGTGGCCACGAACTCTAACTGGTCGAGAGAAATCCACTCCCCTCTCCTCCCGTCTCTCTCCTCCTCCTTCCTTCTCAGGACCCTTCTCTCCTCCTTCTATTTACTCTACCTCGTCACCTTCCTCCCCCCCCCCGATGTCCACTCGGAATCTAGTAGATTCGGGTCCACGGGGTCCAGACCGAAAGTTGTGTCCTCCTTTTTCCTTCCCTTTTTTATTTTCGCATCGTGAAAACGGCCAAGGATGTGTCTGGTAGTAGATCGATCACTGCGAGTTGTGGACGCCCGATTACTCCGATGTAGAGAGGTCTCTCGCTGCTCTCTCTCCCCC
>NW_011334825.1:18335-20508 GCF_000735185.1 Notothenia coriiceps
TCGACTCGGCAGCAGCCGCGGGCGAGACCGATGATCTACTGCCGGTAGAGGGGGCTGTTGTCCAGACGAAGAGGAGACGCGTCGCTGCCTTTCGCTAGCACCAGACCCTCGGTAGGTGTGGTCTGCCGACCAGTCTACACTACTCCTCCCTCCCTCCTTGAGACTATTACACATCATCTTTCATCTTACGTGATGTCACATTAATCTTCATTGTATAAAGGACCGAAGTTTTAGGAGTAAGTTCATTTATTAGGTTTTGTTTTACGGACTTAGGTACTAATATATTGCGAGGAGTGGGCGTGGCCAAGTCCCAGATGGACAGCGTGCTGGCCTCCCCCCCCACGATCAGGGTCCGTCCGTCAGGGAGGATTTTACAGGAGCGGATGTAGTTATCCCTGTTCTGATGGGACAAAATAATAAAAATGTTCGAGTTAAGCTAGAAGTGATTGATCTTGAAACACTGAACGTTTAAGGCCGAAATACATTTCTGATCTTCTGCTAAATTATGAACCATCCTTAGGTCGGTTATGATGGGTCTACTTTCTTTCCCCAGAGTCAAAACTAAATATCAAGATGTGGCATTCAGTTATTATGCTCCAAATCAGATTTAGGGGAATTCAAATCCAGTACGGCATTTCACGCATTACAAATGGTCTCCTATTTGATACCTGCTTCTCCATATATACACAGATATACACATTATGAATATCATTTTCATAATCACATTTTCCTTCTTTCTTTTCAACGAAATGTATTGATGTTTTTTTAGTATAAGTTCTATAATTATGTCTCCATCATTATTGAATTCAATCTATTGTTTGAATATTGATCTTGTCCTTTCTTTCAAGTTGAGATTTGATTGGGTTTACCATTTGTTATCTGTTATTTTTATGTCATTTTAAATTGTGCAAAGCAATACAATACAAGAAAAAAAATATCTGCAAGTCTGCTGCAACCCCCTATTATTTTAAATCAAGACTGATTATTTGTATTATTGCCCCTGCCTTTTATTAAATCAGATAATTATTCCTCTGACACCGCACTGTGACTTTTATTCTTGTATTTTATAGCAGTCTTAATCTATTTGAACCTCTCTTTAATTTGTATTATATGGGCTTTTTAATGATTTTGGTTTTTTATTTGAGTGTAATTTCATAATGTGTTTCTATTGCATTATGTCTTTGGGCTTTTAATGTTTTTTTGCGCAGCACTTTGATTTGCCTTGTTATCAAAATGTGCTATATAAATAAACTTGCCTTCCTTTGCCTTTTCTATGAGGCTTTATGGGACAGATAGTAACAATGTGGACATTTTGATAATGTTAACAAAATCTATGAGAAAAAATGACACAAGAAAGCTGCAGCCTGATGTGTGAATGTGTGTCTGTGAATCCATTTCTATTTTAAACACACTCTGCCTGTTTGGCTTCCTCTCTCGTCTCCTCTCACCAGACAGTCCAGCTGGGCCATGGGGCTCTTGCTCCCCGGCTGGCTGATGTCCCACACCTTCACGCAGCCCTTTCCTCCGGTGTCGCCGTGGCGGGTGGAGGTGCTGATGGGGACCGGCAACACACCACCTCATCCGCTGGTTCAGGGTGTGGATCTGACGGGCGTGCCGAGGGATCCCCGGGCCAGCAGGCGTCGGGGGGGAAAAGGGAACCGGCTGCCATCTGGCCGTCTGCGCTCCACATGGGAACGAGTAGCTCTGCGGAGAAACAGAAAGAGAATAAAAATCAAGTACTTCAGGAGGAGGGCTCAAATGAAACGAGTTTTGAGGGCACAGCAGAGGACAGTGAAGGATACATGGAGGGGATAAAGGACAGAGAAGATGGAATCAATCAAATTTTAGATCAATGAAAAGAGGCAGCACAGGTAAGTAAACACAATGCACTAACAGGCCTACCAAGCGAATCAGAGAGTTGAGACTGCAACGGTATGGTTTGGATCTTCGTCATATTTGCCTGAATTCTGGCAAATTTTACTAGCCCCAACTGTAGCTTGGAGGCGGATGTCATCACTGGGCAATTGTATTACAGAGCAGAGGCAGTTGGCATTGCTAATGGCCGATCAATAGTGTAGCTGTTGGAGACACAGGCTGTTTTATGATTCAAATTAGCACCGCAAGAAGAATTGCCTGCGTCTGCAACAAATGACAAAACAACCTCATTCAACAA
>NW_011334825.1:20553-23053 GCF_000735185.1 Notothenia coriiceps
AGTAGTGGAGTACAAATACTTCGTTACTGTGCTTAAGTACATGTTTCTGGTATCAGTACTTTACTCCACTACTTATTTTTCTGACAACTTTTTAACTTTGGACTTCTTACATGTTGAACACAAATACCCTTGTACTATTCTACTTCTTACATTTGAACACAAAATCCTGTACTTTCTACTTCCACATGTTGAACACAAATACCTGTACTTCCTACTTCTTACCAATGTTGAACACAATACCTGTACTTCTACTTCTTACATGTTGAACACAAATACCTGTATTCTACTTCTTAACATTTTGAAACCCAAATACCTGTGTACTTTCTGCTCTTACATGTTGAACACAAATACCGTACTTTCTACTTCTTAAATGTTGAACACAAATACTGTACTTTCTACTTCTTACATGTTGAACTCAAATACCTGTACTTTCTACTTCTTACATGTTGAACTCAAATACCTGTACTTTCTACTTCTTACATGTTGAACTCAAATACCTGTACTTTCTACTTCTTTTCTGTACTTTCTACTTCTTCCATGTTGAACACAAATACCTGTACTTTCTACTTCTTACATGTTGAACACAAATACCTGTACTTTCTACTTCTTACATGTTGAACACAAATACCTGTACTTTCTACTTCTTACATGTTGAACACAAATACCTGTACTTTCTACTTCTTACATGTTGAACTCAAATACCTGTACTTTCTACTTCTCTCATTTTCCAAACAGGCTGGTTCCTTTAGTTTGAATGTGTGTTTGGTGGCGTGATCATTATTATTTAGAGTCATTGCGTGCCTATTGATTTGAACACGATCCGTGTATCCATCATTTCCTGGTCTTCTCTAAAGAAGAGGGACCAATGAAAACGTTGTCATGTTGCCGTTGGTCACCATGGAAACATTCATTAGCTAACAATGACATTATTGTTCTATTAATATAAAGGGAGGTCAGGTACTCTTTAAAACAGCTGCTAGTTATGGGTACTTTTTACTGAAGTACATTTCAAAGCCTCTTTACTTTGACTTGAGTAAAGAAGTTTAGTCAGTACTTCTACTTTCACCAGAGTATTTTTAAACATGAGTATCTATACTTCTACTTCAGTAAAGGATGCGTGTACTTTAGCCATCTCTGTTAAACACAAGACGGACAAAGATGTAAGTACGAGTGTAAAACATCCTCTCCTCACCAGACAGTCCAGCTGGGCCATGGGGCTCTTGCTCCCCGGCTGGCTGATGTCCCACACCTTCACGCAGCCCTTTCCTCCGGTGTAGACGTGGCGGGTGGAGGTGCTGATGGTGACGGCACACACCACCTCTCCGTGGTTCAGGGTGTGGATCTGACGGGCGTGCCGAGGGATCCCCGGGCCCAGCAGGGCGTCGGGGGGGAAGGGAACCGGCTGCATCTGGCCGTCGGCGCTCACATGGAACGAGTAGGCTCTGCGGAGAAGAAATAGAGAAAATTATGAATACCAAAATAAAAGTTGCAGACAAAAACTTTCTAAGATGCAGGAGGTGAGAGGGTGGTAACATTTTATTTTTGTTTCTTAAAGTGGAGTTGTTTAAACTAAAAGAATAACATGGGGACAATTTAAGACTGCTGAAGATTACAGAACTCTTGTGTATAGACATCGTTTCCTCAAACTCCATTATCAACTTGTGATTTCTGCATTTCAGAGAAACACTCGACAGAAGGGGGTGAGTGATTCAAATCTGACATTTAAATGACATATGGACAGAAGAATACTGGAAACTACTCGAGTCTCTTGAAGCTGCTCTGCAAATGACTCTGACGTCACTTTGCCTACATCAGCCACTCATCTGCAGAAGCAACATAAACACCCCAGAGAGCGGAGGGAAGGGGAACCAGACACTGAACTTACAAAAACAGTAACTACTTATTTTGAAGTGCTTTCAAGTAGCAAACTTTTCAACGCTTTATTGAAATGTTTTTCTTCTGACTTTCCCCTTCAACCTAATGCTTTGTTTTCCTTCTCTTGTGTTTCTGTAACCTGAGCAGAACTTAAGTTGAGTTTACAGTGAACAGGTGAAGATGTATTGGTAGAGGAAACTCACGGTTTCCCAGCGGTGGCTGACTGCAGGCTGGCAGGAAGCCCCCTCATGTGCGGGTGTGGAGACTCATAGCCCACCTGTAGGAGAAAGAGATCATCTAACGTGAGAAACAAAAGACCCCCGTGTTCATGTAGAGGAGAGGAGAGAATTCACTCATAACAAAAGAGATCACATCAGACACAAGCTCAGAATGAAACGAGATCGTGTTAAAGCTAGAGACTTTTAAAGAGCCAAGGTTATATATTGTTGCTCTGCCTCTCAAACACTGCCATGTAGACACATACAGCCCCCTCTGTGTCCTCTGAGGGGTCTATCTGCTGAGGTGTTACATAGTACAGGGACCACAAATGGTCTTCAGCGCGTGGAGCTCACCACAGGGGAGCGTCCGTATCCTGCGGCGGCGGCTGCTGCTGCTGCTGCTGCCG